>NC_133658.1:760501238-760781079 GCF_037893015.1 Macrotis lagotis
ATCGGGGGTGAAACAAGGATGCCGATTATCACCATTAATATTCAATATTGTGTTAGAAATGTTAACTTTAGCAATAACAGGAGAAAAATAAATTGAAGGAATTAGAATTGGCAATGAAGAAACAAAACTCTCACTCTTTGCAGATATGATTATATACTTAGAGAACCCTAAAAAATCATCTAAAAACTACTTATAACATCAACTTTAGCCAAGTTACAGGATATAAAAACGTATCCACATAAATCATCAGAATTTCAATATATTACCAATAAAGCATAGCTGCAAGAAATAGAGAAATTCCATTAAAAGTAACTAGAAAATGAAAAATATTTAGGAGTCTACCTGCCAAGACAAACTCAATAATTATATGAAAGCAATTACAAAACACTTTTTACACAAAGAAAATCAGATACAAATGTTTGAACAATGTCAATTGCTCATGTGAAGGATTAAATAATATAATGAAAATAACAAATCAACCATAATTTAATTACTTATTCTATTTCATACCAACCAAAATATCCAAACTTTCTTTATTGAGCTTGAAAAAAATAGGAACTAAATTCATATAGAGGAACAAAAAGGTCAAGAATATCAAAGGAATCAATGAAAAAAAATCAATATCATGTGGGCTAGCTGTATCAGAACCAAAATTATATTACAAAGCAATATTTATTTCAACTATTTGGTACCGGTAAAAAAACAGAGTGGTGAAGCAGTGGAATAGTTTATGTACAAAAGAGGGTATTAAATTACTATAATTAATCTACTATTTGATAAATGCAAAGACTCCAACTTTTGGAATAAGAAGTTATTCTTTAACAAAATTTTCTCAGAAAACTGGAAAATAGTATGGCAGAAACTAAGCTAAAATAAGCATCTCACATTTTATACCAAGAAAAGTTACAAATGGGTGCAGGATTTAGTCATAAAAAGTGATGCCATATGCTAGTTAGGAGGACAAGGAATATTTTATCTGTCAGTTCTTTGGAAAGGGGGAAATTTATCACGCACAAAGAGATAGGGAACATTTATAAAATGCAAATGGATAATTTTGCATCCAGTTAAAAAATTTTACACAAATAATGCTAATGCAACCAAGATTAAAATGAATGCTGTGTGTTGGGAAACAATTTTACAGTTAGAGTTTCTGATAAAAGAACTCATTTCTAACATATATATATATATATATATATATATATATATAATTGCATCATTTATATAAAAATACAAGTCATTCCCCAATTGATAAATTATCAAAGAATATAAAAAAGGGAGTTCTCAGATATAGAAATCAATGATATCTCTTATCATAAGAAAAAATGCTCTAAATCATTAGAAATAAAAAAATGGAAATTTAAACAATTCTGAAGTCACCACTTGATTTGGCCAATAAGACAAAAAAGGAAAATAATCATTTTTGGAGGGGATGTGGGAAAACTGGGAGACAAATGCATAGTTGCTGGAGTTATGACCTGATCCAAACTCTCTGGCAAGCATTTTGGAAAACTGTGCATGCCCTTTGATTCAGCAAGGAAATAACCTACATGTACAAAAATATTTATTGCAATTTTTTGCAGTGACAAAGAGCTGGAATTTGAGGGGACACTCATCAATTGGGGAATGATTGAACAAATTATGGTAAGTGTATATGCTGGTAAAATATTTTTTCTGTAATTAATCATGAGTGAGAAGACTTACAAAAAAACCATGAAAGACTTGCATGAATTGATTCCAACTGAGCAAAATCAGATGATCATTGAACATATTAGCAGCAACACTGTGTAATGGGTAGCTTGCTTATCTCAAAAGGACAATAATCAAAGAAAATTCTAACGGACCTTGTCATTGAAAATACCATTCACATCCAAAGAAGGAATTGCAGAATCCAAATGCACGATCAAAGCTTACAACTTTCAATTTTTAATTTTTTTATGTTTTATGAATTTTTCCTTATCATAGTTTTTTCTTTTTGTTCTGATTCTTCTTTTACACCATGAGTAACATGGAATTATGTTTATCATAGTTGCATATATATAACATATTGCTCTCAGTCCAGAGGAAAGGGGAGAGAAAGAAAAAAATCAAACTCCAAACCTTATGAAAAATGATTATTGAAAACTATTTTATATAATTGGAAAAATAAAGAAATTTAAAAGAAAAAGGCAATAAAGAAGAAAAATGAATATTCCCCGTTGCTCTTGCTGGCTTCTTTGGAATACATCACAATATTGAATTGGATGCCTCCTAGAGCCTCCCATATACCTCCACCACTCTGATTACAGGGATCTGAACCTGACTCCTTTCCCTTTGACTAAGAGTAACAGAGGTCACCCTCTCTCTCTTCATAATAGCACGCTCTTGTCTCTTAGGATTGACTGACCCATATTCAACTGCTATTCACATGGAACCCTTCTTTACTTTGGCCTTCTAAGTTCTCTATTTGTGTGATCCTAACTGTTACTTTACAATATTTGATTTTTTTTCTTTTTTACTGCATGCAGTATTTTCTCTTTGACCTGAGATTTCTGCAATTTATTGTAATGTTCCTAGGAGTTTTTTGTTTTGGAATTTCTTTCAGGACATTATTGGTTGACTCTTTGAATATTATTTTATCCTAGGGTTCTAGGATTCCAGGGAAGTTTTTCTTGATTATATCTGGAAATATGAAATTTAAATTCTTTTTTTAACAAATCATAGCTTTCAGTTAGTTTGGTCATTCTTAAATATACTTAACGGGTTACTTGCTTTTATTCCACTGAGATAGATTGTATTTTATTATTTTTTTTAGTATTTTGATTTTTATTGTTCTAGATGTCTCATGTAGTCAGAAGTTCCACTTTCTCAGTTCTAATTTTTAAGAAATTATTTTCTTCAGTAAGATATTGTATTGCATTTCCTCTATTTTTCATCCCATTTTGGTCCACTTATATTATTTAAGGAGTTAGTTTCTGCAGGGAATTATTTTTAAAAAATTACTACTATGTGTATTTGCCAAGTTGTTGACTCTTTTTTTATTACGCTCTTTTAACATTCTCATTTCCCAATTTTTCTTCACCACTTTTATATGATATTTAATTTTATTAACTTTTCGAGGAGTTCTTTTTGTACCTCATACCAATTCATATTTTTTGTGGCTTTATATGTAGTTGTTTTGACATTTTTTCTGTACTTATATTTTAATCTTCTCTTTGGTCACCATAATAATTTTCTATGTACCATTGGGGTTTTTGTTTGTCTGTTTGTTCATTTTCCAGACTATTTAATACTTCTTAATTTCATGTTAAAGTTGAACTCTGTTCCTGATGTAATGAAAGTATTCTCACAAATTATTGTGCAAATAGTGTAAGGCTTCACCAATGACATATGTCCATGTCAGGTCCTTAGTCTGCTGCACCAGGGAACTAAAAGGCATGTCTGTTAACCTGCTGTTATAGGGCATGGGTCCTCACAATTGACTTACTACACTAGGGGCAATAAGAGTGGCAAGACCACTGATCTACAGTGCCTTTGGCTTGGAGGGTTTAATCAGTCACCTGCTCTGTCAAAACCATGTGTTCTAAAACTGACCTGTATTAGGGTTTTGGACCTCACAACACAACATGCTATTGGCTTACCTGGAAGCTACTTGCACTGGATTGTACTACTTTTTAACCCAAGTTAAGACAGACCTTACTGAATGACCTTCTAAGTTGTCTTGAGCTGAAAAATTGTTTCACCCCATCCTATTTTTGGTTCTGCAGCTCTGTGATTCATTTTGGGGTACTGTTTTATAATGTTTGGAGGATGAATTTCGGAGACTTCAGATGAGTTCCTACATTACTTGATCATCTGCACTCTGCTCTCCTCCAAAATGCCCATCCTTAAAGAAATGAATAGTGGACATAGACTTCTGGCCAAGATGGCAAAGAGAAGACAGGCACAGTTCTAAAGGCTCCTGATCTTTCTCCATTTATCATATGAAATAAACCTCTTGACAGAAATCTGACCCACAAAACCCCAAAAAAAAAGCCAAGGGAAAGAACATCTACCTCAGGATTTGTGTACTGCAGCAGCATTGGAGGAATTCAGGTGGGTGAGTTTGGGCTCAGAGGGAAGATCAACCCTGGATCAGACAGATTAGTAGCTGAATTGGAGCCAGGAGTCTGAGGGCCCGAAAGTCAGATCTGCTGGATCAGTGGTGGGGCTAGACATCAGTGGCTTCTGTCAACTATGGAGTAGAGGCACTGGTGTTGGTGTTGTCCCTCTGGAGCTTGCAGACAGAGCTGGGGGGAGAGTTCCAGTGCAGGAGAGCTGTAGGCAACATCCCTGGGCTCCTCTGGTTTGAGGAACTCTGAGTCCACACCTCCATTACAGCTGAGGCCTCTTCAGGGAACAAACAATTGCACACTACTTCTGGCTCAGGCACAGGTGTGTGAGCAGAAGAACCAGTCCAGCTGACAATCTAGAGAGGAATGACTTCAGGCCAGGATAAAGAGCACCATTGGCTGAAGGCAAAAGAATTCAATAGCTCCAACTCCTCACTTCAAGCAAAGGGCGAAGGCCTCAATCAGGTCACAGACATGCCAGAGAAAGCAACCAGCACCTCCTACTGGCCACCCAGAGAAATTGCACTCAATGAGTAAATCATTTAGCAATCTCAAGACTCTGTGAACCAGCCCCTCCCCAACTCAAGGTCTTAGCAAAATGAAGAAGGATCAGCAAAAAAGGTGGATCTTTAGAAAAATTCTTGGAAAGGAAAGACCCTAACTCAGAGAGACTTAGAACCTCTGAGGAGAATACGATCTGGTCTTCAGCACAGAAAGACTTCCTTGAAGAAATAAGGAAGGAGCTTAAAAATCAACTGGAAAATTTGGGAGTGACATATATAATTGTACAAATACAAAATGAGAATAGATCTCTCAGATCATCAATTGGACAATTACAAATTGAGAATAAGTCTTTCAGATCCTCAATTGGGCAAATGCAAAATGAAAATAACTCTCTCAAAACCTCAATCGGTCAAATGAAAAGCTCTTTCAAAAGGAGAATTGACCATTTGGAAAAGGTGTTGCAAAAGGTTAATGAAGAAAACTACTCCCTAAAAGAATGGAGTCTGCAGAAACTAATGATTTCATGAGACAGCACTAGTCAGTTAAACAAAATCAAAAAAATAGAAAAAATAGAAGAAAATGTAAAATACCTCATCAACAAAACCACTGACCTAGAGAATAGGCAGAGGAGGGGCAACCTGAGAATTATTGGACTTCCTGAATACATTGAAGAGAAAAAAAGCCTGGAATTAATATTACAGGATCTAGTGATGGAAAACTGCCCTGATATCATGGAACCAGAGGGCAAAGTAGTTATTGAAAGAATACATCAATCCCCTCCAGAAAAAGACCCTAAAATGAAAACACCAAGGAATGTTGTGGCCAAATTCCAGAACTATCAGATAAAAGAGAAAATCCTGAAATCATCCAGAAAGAAGCAATTTAAATATCAAATATCAAGGAGCCACAGTAAGGATCACACAAGACCTGGCTGCATCAACATTAAGGGATCAAAGGACCTGGAAGGAGATATTTCGAAGAGCAAGGCAGCATGGAATGCAGCCAAGAATCCACTATCCCACAAAACTCAGCCTTCTCTTCCAGTGAAAAAGATGGACATTCAATGAAATGCAAGAATTCCAAAAATTCCTGATGAAAAGACCAGAGCTAAAAAGAAAATGTGGACATCAGGCAGGAGGTTCAAGAGACAAATGAAAAGGTAAAAAGAAAAATAAGGGGAGGTCAAAGGAAAAAACTGCTATCCAATAAGTTGAAACTGGCTATATCCCAGAATGGGGAAAAAGATTTACAGAAATATTGAGAATTTTAACTCTAACAGAGAGAATATACCTAGCCAGAAATGATGGACATTCATGATCTATCCATGAAACTGCTATCTAATGGAATGTAACTGGCTTTCACCCCACTTAGGAGAAAGACACTAATAACTCTCAAGTATTTTAACTCTATTAGAATGTATGTAGCTAGAAGTGATAGATGCTCAGAATTTTCTATGACTCAGATAGAATGATCTAAAAAACACTACTTCCTTAAAAAGAGGGACAGGAAAGAGAGAGGAGAAAGGGAAGGCAAAAGGGAAAAAAGGAAAGGGGAAAGAAATGGGAGGGGGTGATCTACGAGGGCAAACACACTGAAGGGGTGGTATTCAGAAACAAAATCCTGGGGAATATGGATAAAGGGGGGGAAAGGGGGGAAAATACAAACAGAGAAAAGATAGTATGGAGTGCAATAAAGAGTTAGTAATCATAATGTTGAATGTGAATGGGATGAACTCTCCCTTAACACATAAGTGAATAGCAGAGTGGATTAAAAACCAGAATCCTACAATATGCTGCTTACAAGAAACTCATTTTAAACAGAGAGATACATATAGAGTAATTGTAAAAGGTTGGAGCAAAATATATTTTGTTCGAGCTGAAATAAAAAAAGCTGGGGTAGCGATACTTATCACAGACAAAGCAGCAGCAAAAATAGATAGCATTAAAAGAGATAAGGAAGGAAATTTTATCCTCCTAAAAGGTACCATAGACAATAAATTTATTTCATTACTGAATATATATGCACCCAATGGGACAGCATCCAAATTCTTAAAGGAGAGGCTGAAAGAACCATCATGAAGACATATGTTGAGTCCGGGGGAGGGAAAGCAGGCCGACATCAATATGATGCATAAGCTGGTTCGTTTATTGATCACAGGATACATACTTTTATACTCTACATTTACATAACCAATTACATAAACGTTTTAGCAAGCATTTTTTTCACATGCATATCCTTGTGTATGTCTTAGCTGATTGTTTTGAGAACCAAACAGTGTTTTGATAAACAGAGTGAAGATTGTTTTGAGAACCAAACAGTGATTTGATAAACAAAGTGCAGAAGGTAATTATCTCAGAATGCGCTATCTATCTGAGCCTGGGAATACACCTAGTTAGCTCAGACATGCAGCTACTGCCTTATCTAAGCTCTGAAGCACATCTTGCTTGTTAAAGCACATAACTATTTCTGTGTTAACCCTTCATAGCTCTTAGCCTGGAATACATATGACACAACAGACATAGATAGCAAGACTCTGCTAGTGGGAGAACTTAACCTCCCACTCTCAGATCTAGATACATAGAATCATAAAATAAACAAGAAAGAAGTTAAGGACGTAAATAGATTGTTAGAAAAATTAGATATGATAGATTTTTGGAGGAAACTGAATGGAGATACAAAGGAATATACCTTTTTCTCTGGAGTAGATGGAACTTATACAAAAATTGACCATGTAGTAGAACATAAAAACCTAATGATCAACTGCAGAAAGGCAGATATAGTGAATACATCTTTCTCAGATCACAATGCAATAGAAGTCATATGCAATATTGGGTCAAGGAGATACAGACTCAGAACAAATTAGAAACTGAATACTCTCATTTTTAAAAATGAGTGGACCAAAAAAAACAAATTATAGAAAGAATTAACCATTTTATCCTAGATAATGATAATAATGAAACAATATACCAAAACCTATGGGATTCATTCAAAGCGACTTTCAGGGTATATATTATAGCGTTAAATGCTTACATAAATAAATTGGAGAAAGAGGAAATCAATGAACTAAACATGCAACTAAAAAGAATTACAGAAAGAATAAATCAAAAATCCCCAATTAAATACCAAATTAGAAATTCTAAAAATGGAATGGGAAATTAATATAATATTAAGCAAAAAACTATTGAATTAATAAATAAACCCAAAAGTTGGTATTTTGAAAAAAACCAATTAAATTAATAAACCTCTGGTTAATTTGATTAAAAAAAAGAAAGAAGAAAACCAAGTTGCTAGTATCATAAATGAAAAAGGTGAACTCACCACCAATGAGGAGGAAATTAAAGTAATAATTCGAAATTATTTTGCCCAACACTATGCCAATAAATTTGACAATCTAAGTGAAATGGATGAATATTTACAAAAATATAAGTTGCCCAGGCTAAATGAAGAAGAGATTAAATGCCTAAACAACGCTATCTCAGAAAAAGAAATTCAACAAGCCATCATTGAACTCCATAAGAAAAAAATTTCCAGGGCCTGATGCATTCACAAGCAAATTTTTCCAAACATTTAAGGAACAATTGGTTCCAATTGGGTACAAATTATTTGGAAAAATAGGGACAGATTGAACTCTGACTAACTGTTTCTAGGAAACCAATATGGTGCTGTTAGCTAAACCAGGAAGAGTTAAAACAGAGAAAGAAAATTATAGATCTAATTCCCTGATGAATATAGATGCAAAAATCTTAAATAAAAATCTTAGCAAAACGAGTACAACAAAGTTATCACTAGGATAATACATCATGAACAAGTAGGATTTATTCCAGGAATGCAGCGTTGGTTCAATATTAGGAAAACTGTTAGTATACTCAATTATATCAACAACAAATCTATCAGAAATTATATAATCATATCAATAGATGCTGAAAAAGCTTGTGACAAAATACAGTATCCATTCCTATTAAAAACACTAGAGAGTGTAGGAATAAATGGATGGTTCCTTAGAATAATTAGAAGTCTGTATATGAAACCATCAACAAGCACTATATTCAATGGGCAGAGGCTAGAGGCATTCCCAATAAGATCGGGGTGAAACAAGGGTGCCCATTATCACCACTACTATTCAATATCATATTAGAAATGTTAGCTTCATCAATTAGAGAAGAAAAAGAAATTGAAGGAATTAGAATTGGGAAGGAAGAGACAAACCTCTCACTCTTTGCAGATGTCATGATGGTCTACCTAGAGAATCCCAAGAAATCATCCAAAAAACTACTGGAAACAATTAGCAATTTTAGCAATGTTACAGGTTATTAAATAAACCCTTATAAATCCTCAACTTTTCTATATATGTCTAGCAAGATACAGCAAGAAGAGCTAGAAAGAGAAATCCCATTCAAAGTAACCTCAGACAAAATAAAATATTTGGGAGTCTATTTGCCAAGACACACTCAGGAACTTTTTGAAAACAATTATAAAACACTTCTCCCCACAAATTAAATCAGATTGAAATAACTGGGCAAATATCAACTTCTCGTGGATAAGTAGAGCTAATATAATAAAAAATGACAATTCTACCAAAACTAAACTACCTATTTAGTGCCCTACCAATCAAAATTCCAAAAAATTCCTTTAATGAGTTAGAAAAAATTGTAAGTAAATTCATATGGAGAAATAAAAAGTCAGGAATTGCCAGGAGCTTAATGAAAAAAAAAAAAGTGCAAAAGGAGGTGTCTTAGCCCTACCTGATCTAAAAATATATTATAAAGCATTGGTCATCGAAACAGTTTGATACTCACTAAGAAATACAGTGGTGGACCAGTGGAATAGACTAGGTGTAAAAGCAGGAGACGAGTATAGTAATTTGCTGTTTTACAAACCCAAAGAGTCTAGCTATTGGGATAAAAACTCCCTCTTTGATAAAACCTGCTGGGATAATTGGAAATTAGTATGGAAGAAACTTAGATTAGACCAACACCTAACACTCTTTACCAAGATAAGATCCAAATGGTTACAGGACTTAGACATAAAAAAATAGTATAAGCAAATTAGAAGATCAAGGACTAGTTCAGTGTCAGATGTATGAAAAGGGGAGCAGTTTATGACTAAAGAAGTGTTGGAGAACATCACCAAAAACAATTAGATGGTATCGATTACATTAAATTAAAAACCTTTTGCATGGATATAACCACTGTAACCAAGATCAAAAGAAATGTAGTAAATTGGGAAACAATCTTTACAACGAATGATTCTGACAAAGGGCTCATTTCTAAAATATACAGAGAACTGAGTCATATTTTTAAAAACAAAAAGCCATTCCCCAATTGACAAATGGTGAAAGGCTATGCAAGGTAATTTATTGATGAGGAGATCAAAGCAATCCATAGCCATATGAAAAATTGCTCTAAATCATTAATTATTAGAGAAATGCAAATTAAAGCTTCCCTGAGGTACCACCCCACACCTCTCAGATTGGTCAATATGACCAGTAAGGATAAGGATCATTGTTGGAAGGGTTGTGGGAAATCTAGGACTCTATTACACTGTTTGTGGAACTGTGAACTCATGCAACATTTCTGGAAAGCTATTTGCAACTATGCCCAAAGGACAATAAAACTGTTCATACCCTTTGACCCAGCAATACCACTACTGGGTCTGTACCCTTAAGAGAGGAACAAAAGGGTAAAAACATCACTTGTACAAAAATATGTATTGCTGCCCTATTTGTGGTGGCAAAAAATTGGAAATCAAATAAATGTTCTTCAATTGGGGAATGCTTTAGCAAACTGTGGTATATGTATGTATATCATGGAACACTATTGTTCTATTAGAAACCAGGAGGGATGGGATTTCAGGGAAGCCTGAAGGTATTTGCATCAACTGATTCTGAGTGAGATGAGCAGAACTAGAAAAACACTGTATACCCTAACAGCAACATTGGAGTGATGATCAACCTTGCAGGACTCACTCATTCCGTCTGTGCAACAATCAGGAACAATTTTGGGCTCTCTGCAAAGGAGAGTGCCATCTGTATCCAGATAAGGAGCTATGGAATTTGAACAAAGTTCAAGGACTATTCCCTTTAATTTAGAAAAAGAAACCAGACATCTTATTGTTTGTTCTTGTTACCTCTTAGACTTCTTGTCTCTTCCTTAAGGATATGATTTCTCTCTCATCACACTCAATTTGGATCAATGTACAACATAGAAACAAAGTAAAGACTGACAGATTGCTTTCCCTGCGGGGGGAGGGAAGTGAGATTGGGGGGAAAATTATAAAACTCAAATAATATCTTTAATAAAAATATATTTAAAATATGAATAAGAGTTAAATGTGTGAAATAAACCAAAGATAAGAAATTGAATATGATAAACTATTTTTTACCAATTTTTTTATTCAATGCAAATTTTTTCAACAGCATAGAGATGAGATGATGAATACCTCATATAAGTCATGATGGGAATATATTTAATTGACTTATCAAGTAGAGAGATATCTTACCCATGAGATATATCAATTTAGAATGTAAATTTATTAGTAAAATCTTAAGGCAAAGCATTATGCATATTATTTATATCATAAAAGAGAATAAGACAATGATATCTAAAAGTGTATAGAAAAATGTGACAAAATGACCAACAACATAAAAATAACCTAAAGATATTTTAATGATGGAGATGGGGGAAAATATAAATGGAAAATACATGTACATATTTATGATATCATTCTTTTTTTACTATTAATTCTAAATGTGTTAACTTTATCTTAAAATTAATTTATTACCTACTATACTAACAGTAGCAAAGCTATAAATTAAAGTCAATATAGCCTAGTTTGTATGCATATTTTATTAAATAATGACCAATATATGTTTTTCTAGCCCATGACGTAGTGTCAGTTTGGTATACAGTACTTAAAACACTAAACCTAGAATCAAGAAACCTTAGTTTTTGAACAATGATTAGCTGTGTGCCGCTTACTAAATGTACAACTTTAGGTATTTCACTGTAGAATCCTCATTGATTGAAAGCCTGTGATGTGGATTCATTAAATTTTAAAAATTATAATAGAGTATGCCTTTTTTAGCAGGGAAAGTCATGTTATGGATTTCCTAGCAGTAAAGTTCATGATTTGGGTTTCCAGTAAACATTTTTATCATTGAAAGTAAAAATAATAACAATAATACGTATTGAGTCACTATCAATGAAATCTTAGGATAATATAAAACTAAAAAAAAGCATACTGACAAGAGCACAACCAGTACATGACCATTTCATAGTCTTGTATGCCTGGGACTCCCATCAAAACAGAACTGAAATAGCACTAAATTGAGGAAACCCCAAAATATCAGTGAATCCACACTGACACACTTTGCAGCTTCTCCTTTCTTTGTTTTCTAAAATTTCCTTATCATTCTGGGGACCTATGATTATCATCTAGCATCTACTCTAGACATCTTCAGTATCAGTGGAACACTGATCATTAAACTACATATTTATTCAATCTGGAGTTGCTGAATGAATTAAACTGAACTTTAAATTGGTAAAACTATTCCTCCAGGGGAATTTCTTGGCAAAACAGTCACTTAACTTTTGTCTTAGTTTTTTCAACTACTGCTAAGCTGTTGTACCAATCAAAAGAGATAATATATGTAAAGCACTTTGCACAGTGTAGTCCCCTATTAAGCATTTGTTTTCTCTGTTGCTTCCTTCCTAAATAATGTAGCTATTTTTAATATAACTCATTCATATTGGTATTGATAACATGCTTGTAGCTCTTATTTGCTTTTTTCTTTTCTCTCTCTCTCTGTGTGTGTGTGTGTGTGTGTGTGTGTGTGTGTGTGTGTGTGTATAAACTTGGAAATTATGTAAACAATTACCTTGTTAGAGGTAATAAATCAGTATTTATAAGTACTAGACAAAGATTTCTAAATCAACTGGAACTCAACTTAAAACATGTTTTTCCCTTTGATATTATTGTTTGAATCTAAAATTATTCAAGGATTTGTATAGTTTACTTAAGGACTTGGAGTCAATAAGTATTTTATTTATTTTTTTAGATTATACATGTTCAGTTATGCTACACATATTTCTATATTATTCACATTGTGAAAGAAGAATCAGAACAAAAGCAATAATCCAAGAGAAGGAAGGAAAAAACAAATTTTGAAAAGTGAAAATTCCACAGTTTTCTCTGGAAGTGGTTGACATTTTCCATCATAATTCATTGGTTTTTTTTTTTTTCCTTTGGGAGGTGACTTTTGCAAGGTAATTGGTTTAAATGACTTGTGCCATGTCATACCACTAGGTAATTATTAAATGTCTGAGGCCAGATTTCAACTCAGGTTCTTCTAATTCCAGAACTGCTGCTCTATTCACTGTGCAACCTACCTGCTCCCCCACAATTCTTTTAGAATTTTCACTGATCAATTATACATTCATATTAATATTAACAATTATATATTCATATTAACATTAACATTTTTACACAAGTGATCAGAGAATGATTATAATTGCACTAGTTTTGGAATATGAAAGATTGAATTTTAAATTCCAACTCTGCTACCCACTACTTGTATGACTAAGCTAATTACTTAAACTTTCTAGTCATCATTTCTTCACAAAATCAAGGGGTCGATTAAATCAGATGAAAAGAAGTACCAGGTACTAAGGGCTTTAGTGGGACAAATTGATATGGGGAAGCAAGCACATACTTCTTGCCATGTTGGTGCCTTACCCAGTAAAGTACTATTATTATTATTAGGGACAAAGACTATATGCAGATCTTATACAGAGGATGATTTCCTTGGAGCTCTTCCCAATTAGTTCTCAGTTAAATGGTGAAGATTTTCTTTCTTCTCTGTTTTCAGAAGAAAACTACTATAGGTTTTAAAGTTTATAAATCTGAGTTCTTCTTTGGCCATGTATTGGTTATGCTTGGAGAAATATGAAGTAATATTTGTAAGTGAGCTTAATAGATGCTTATTTGTTTCCTGTTTTCCTTGATCATAGATCCAGATCATTTAAACATGAACTGCGCTGTAAGAAAAAAATCTTTCTATCTTATATTCAAGAAATTT
Organism: Macrotis lagotis; assembly: GCF_037893015.1. NCBI lineage: Eukaryota > Metazoa > Chordata > Mammalia > Peramelemorphia > Peramelidae > Macrotis > Macrotis lagotis. Next base: position 760,514,907 of record NC_133658.1, read on the forward strand.
ATTTTTAAATGAAATGTTATTCAACAAATTAAACACAATAAAAAAATAAAGAAGCATTTTATAGCTCTAATCTTTGTAAAGTATATTACTTATGCTATATCATTTGATTCTTACAATAACCCAGTGAAATAGTTATAGTTATTATCTCAGTTTTTATGTATAGCAATATTGGGGCCAAGAGAAGTTAAATGATTTATCCAGGGGTCAAATAACTAGTGATTGATCAGAATTTGAACTCAGGGCATGCTGATTTGCTTTGTGGTATTCTCACTACCTGCTAATTTAAATCTATTAAATGTCATTTTGTTATACTTGATCCTTTGTTCTAGGTTATGGGTAAGTAATTGTTAAGATTCCATTTCTATCTTCTTGTATTCTTTATCATTCCATTCCAGGTTTGTTAAATAAAATCAGTGTATACCTGTACCAGGGTTAGAGTAGAACCTCGAGGTGAATATAGTAAAATCAATAAAGATTTCTTAGAGTTACAAAAAAAAAAAAAAAAACACGAAAGCAAACAAATAAGCAACAACAGCATCAATTTCGAAAAACAACCTTTATGAGCCAGACTTTGGATTTGCTGATGGCCAGAATCACATTGTAATCTATTTTTTTTCAGAATTTCACCTTTAATGTCTCAAGAGCTTCAGAAGAAGAATTCCAAATGACCATATAAATCCTGCTAAGTAAACTTTCTCGAATTCTGTTTGTACCTGCTGAAGAGTACCATCGCATTGACTGTAGGTCTTCAGGGATGTGTTACCCACAACCCTCAAGACAGCACATCCATTAAAGTGAGCTCTTGCCAATATTTTTCCTTCTCTGCTTTCCTTCCTTACTGTCAATGCCATTTCCATGGCTCTCCAGTCCTGTATCTTGACTGTCACCTTTAACTCTAAAGACAGTCTCTCAAATGCCTGCATTGTCATTCTAGAGTCTTTCCTATTATTTCTATGCAATATTCCTCTTTTTGGTCATCTTAGATCAAAGGTGTTTCAGTCAGTTATTTTTAGGTGATTTCTTTACTAGTATTATGTAATAGAAATAATTCAAGCATTTTACTTAGAAGATATTCATTGAAGTGCTTGCTCTAAAATTTACTCAGTAGGGTTAGATTATGAGAGCTGTTTTTTTATCTTTATAAGATTCCGTTTCCTCAATTGCAAAATAATAGCAATAGCAATAACAACAGTAATAACTATAACAGCAACAACAAAGATGCATGTGATTGGTTATTTATCTCTAATATATGTTTTATACCCTTAAAGTTTTGAAAATTTCTATTATATTCCCAATTACTCAGCTAATTGGGAGTACCTTAGTATAACATAATAGAACAAATTCTATTACTGGAATAAGGAGAACTGAGTTCAAATCAAAATCTGACCCTTGTTTGGCCTTGGAAAAGAGAGTGAGTCTGTTTTCTCATTTGTAAAATGGTTAAATAATTATTATTCTCATTATTGCTCACTGATTTGATATAAAGTACTTTGTAAATTTACAAAGTACCAGAGACATGTCAATTGAATCTTGTCAAACAAAGTGGTTGAAGAGTGAAAAGTTCATTCAACCAATGAACTATTATGGATATATGCTGACAATTTATTTATTCATTTGTTTCCACAGAGGTACCTGAATTAACTGTCACGTCAAATATTACTTTGAGTTTTAGCATTCTTTCTTTTTCAGAACTGCCCTGATAGCACTACCCTCTTCCCTGACTTTTCTTTTGCTTCTAAAATTTCCCCATTACTACCTTCAAAAGGCTTTTATAATAGCAATATCTCACAGTTACACAGTGTTTTTCAATTCACCAACTATTTTTCTTATAGTACTACTCATTGAAGTTAGATAGCACAAGTATTGTATTCTCCTTTCAGAAAGGAGAAAACAGATTTACAGAGGTTAATGCACTTGAACAAAGATCTAGAACTGATGCAATAACATTAAAACCAGTCTTCTGATTACAAATCTCATATTCTTTCTATTTTTAGCACCCCTGACTAAAATACAGAATCATAGAATATTAAAAAAGAACCAGTCTTCAAAGGTCGTCTAGTTAAACTCCTACCCTAATCAGGTATCTTTTCTATAATACCCCCATAGAAAGTATCATCAAATCTCAGTTTAGTACCAAGAAACTCTTTGCCCTCCCTGGTAGCACATTCTCTACATTTTTCCTGAGCATTTTCTTCAAAAACACCAATGCCCTCATGATATCCTTTGACCATTCTGATTTGTAGCATTTCTGTTAGACTTAATTCCAAAATATTATATTAGTTTCATCTGCAATAGGAATTGCTCATTGACTTTTCTCATTGTACCCTCAGCCCCAGATACAATATTTGCATTCAATGACCTATCCTACTTCTCTCAATGGAATATCAATCATCTATATAATATTACCTTTCTAATTACCTTTCCTTACATTATTTTTTGACTGAAACTATTTTTGTATTGTATTGATTACTGGTTATCCTTGGATTATAGGCCTTTTCAAGGTTTTTTTGTTTGTTATAACTTTAATTAATGTAAAGCAATGTGAATTTAATGGGCTATACGTAGACTATTTACTTATGGTTCTTCTCACACTAATTGTAGCCATTTACCATCAGGTTGCAAAAAGCTAAAATTAGAGAGCTTCATGAGCACAGTATCATAACAAATAGTTTACTTAAAAATGACTGGTGGAAACTACCATCATATGTAGTTGGGAAAAACAAATAAAATATTTATATTAAAAAACAGTTTGATTGTACCTTGGTGCTTACACCTCTTGAAAATTGAATCAGCCAGATGGAAAGGGAAAATAAAAGTTCATTTAGGAAAAAATAATTCCTTCTACCTTTAAAAAGATATAAGACTTAAGATTTCAGAACCCCTCTGGCCTCCAGCAATGCCAACTATTCTCATTCTATCCTTTCAGTGCAGCACAAGACATGAGAGTATCTCATGGGTTTCAATGAAATATTTTAGTACCAGGTAAACTGCCAGGGCCTAGAGCCTCTGGCAAAAGAAGCCTGAGGAAGTGCCCCTTCCAACTCAGGAACAGTGTTCAAATTTGAAAGAAAGAAAAAAATCATAAAAAGATGAAAAAAAAACAACCAAAAAAGAATCTGACTAGAGCAAATTATTGTGTTGACAGAAAAGATCATGATAGAAACTTAAACAACGGCAACATTATCAAAATACCTTTGGACAAAACCCCAAAGAAAAAAATGAGGTGGTTTCAAGCCCAGAAAGAATGCATGGAAGGGCTCAAAAAGGAAGTTATAAATCTTATGAGATGTAGAAGAAAATAGAAGAAAATAGATAAAACTGATGCAAGAGAATCATGAAAAAAAGAGGTCAACAATTTGGAAAAATAAAACAGCTATTAAAAAGGTAGAATTGGTCAAATGAAAAAGGAACTGCAAAGACACTGAAGAAAACAATTCCTGGAGCAGAGCCAAGATGGCAGCATTTCCTGGGAACTCCTTCCCTGAAAAACTCCAAATGCACTCAAATTATAACTCTAGCCAAAATTTAGAGGGGCAGAACCCACAGAAAAACTGAGTGATACATTTCTCACAGGGCAAGGTAACTTAGAAGTTCCACAGGAAAGGTGTGTTTCACCAGTACCAGGAGTTGGAAAAAAACTCCATTTGCTTCCCAGCCCCGGAAGAGCTTGAATGGTGGGGGAGAGAATTCTGCTACACCAGAACCTGTAGTGTGAATCTGGAGAAAGCAGCCTGCACCTCCAGAGCACAGCCCACAAATGGTAAAGGGCTCAGGGGAGACTGCAGAAATTTCTCTGCTCTCACCTGGGGGTAGGACTCTACTGTTTGCCCACACTCAGATCCAGGTTGCATTTTGGCTTTCCATACTAAGATAGCTAACCAGGACACCTCCTTACAGCTCTAGGGCAGAGGGAAGTGCTGTAGTCATCTACACATCAAAGCACAGGCAAGAGAGCATAAGACCTTGGAAGAATAAAGGTCCCAGTGGTTTGTCCCCCCCCAGGAAAAATCTTCAAAGTCTTGGAAGTGCTGTAAATTAGTCGCAGGCTGAGGAAATGAGTAAACAACAGAAAAAGAAGACTTTAAAAGTCCTGTGATGAAAAATGCTATCCACATACAAGAAAGAACTATAAATCTGAATGCTCATTATAGTATGCTATTTTTTACCTTTTTAATTTTTTTTTTGCTTTTTTCTTCTCATAATTATCCCTTTTATTCTGATTCTTCTTTAATAAGATAACTAAGGAATTATGTGTAACATGCTTGTACATGTATAACTTATAGCAGATTCATTGCTATCCTAGGTTTGGGGGAGTAAAGGGTAGGTGAGAGAAAACTAATAAAAATGAATGATGAAAACTATCTTTAAATATAAATTGAAAAATAAAATAAAAAAAGAATAAAATTAAACTAATAAATAAAACTAGGAGCTGGTTTAATGAAAAATAATAAAACAATTAATTTGATCCATAAAAAAAGAAGAAAACCAACTTGCCAGTATCAAAAATGTAAGGGTTGAATATGTAATCAATGAAGAAGAAATTAAAGCAAATATTAGGAGCTATCTTACTATATTATATGCCAACAATCTAATAATCTTAGTGAAATTCATGAATATTTAAAATATTGATTGCTCAGTTTAAGAGGAAATATAATGCTTAAATAAATCTCATAGAAAAAATACATTGGATAAACAATTGGTGAACTTCCTTCAGAGAAAATCTCAAGATCAGATCTATTCACAAGTTAATTCTACAAAACATTTTAAAAAAACAATAAATTTCAATGCTCTAATACCTATTTGGATAAATAATCAAAGGAGTTTCGACCAAATTCCTTTTATGTTAAAGATAATTTGTTGATACCTAATGCAGGAAGTAGAAAAGAAAAATATAAAGAAACCTATTGACTAAGGAGGGGGGCATAACCAAGATGGCGGCATGAGAACAGGTTTTTCCAGGAACTCTCTCCAAAATATTTCAAAAAGCCATTAAAATAGGACTCTAAATTTTTAAGAGACAGCATGCACAAAAAGATCCAATTCTCCAGCCCAACGTAACCTAGAAGATCATGGGAAGGCTCTATCCCACAAGGTTGGAGGGGGTGGCAATGTAGCCAGGATTGCCTAGCAAAGGAACTCCATCCTTCACGGAACAGCCAGCAAGGTGCCCGGGGAGCACCTACATTTGGTAGAAGAATCAGTTTCCTGACCAGTCAACCCAGGGAACACCAAGACCAACTTGGAAAATCAACAGGGAAATCCCTACCAGAACAAGCATGAAGCCCAGGCCAACTTGGCCCTCAATACAGTGTTGCCCACAGCACAGTCATGACCTTCATCACATCCAAGGACTCCCAGGAAATTAGAAGCAGGCCTCACAGAGTAGCCCAATAGAAAGATATCTAGCAGCTGATTCCAGAGTGCTTAACCTACAGAAAGTAATAGGGTGGGGAGAGACTGTCAAGGTCTCTCCTCTGTCCCTGGGATAGGACTCTTGTGCTTTGTCCATATTCAGACCCTGGTTGCAGTCTGGGCCCCTCATTTCCATTGAGCAGAGCTCTTCATCACAGTTCCTGGGCAGAGAGATGTGCTTCTGGTCATCCACAGACCAGAGCAAAGGGCAGGAGAGAATTCAGGGCCTCTCATAATACCTTGAAGGAACTGAGGTCATTGCAGGGGTGTCCCAAGACAAGGACACAGGCTGGAGAAATGAGTAAACAGGAAAAAAGGAATCTGACCATTGACAAGTTCTGTGGTCCCATGGAGGATCAAAGCACACACTCAGAAGATGAGAAAATTCAAGCATCTATATTCAAAGCATCCAAAAAAATAGGAGTTAGATTCAAGCTATGCCAGATCTCAAAAATGACTTTGAAAATCAAGTAAGGGAGGTAGAGGAAAAATTGAGAAGAGAAATGAGAGAGATGCAGAATAAACATGAAAAACCAAGACAGCAGCTTAATCAAGGAGATACAAAAAATGCTCAAGAAAACAACATGTTAAAAACTAGTTTAAACCAAATAGATTAAAAAGGAAATCCAAAAAGTTAATGAGGAGGGGCGGCTAGGTGACCTAGTGGATAAGGCACCAGCCCTGGAATCAGGAATAACTTTGTTTAAATCTGGTCTCAGACACTTAATAATTACCTAGCTGTGTGGCCTTGGGCAAGCCACTTAACCCTGTTTTGCCTTGCAAAAACCTAAAAAAAGAAAAAGAAAAAAAGTTAATGAGGAGAATACCTTAAAAAGCAGAACTGATGAGATGGATAGGTAGATAAGAAAGCTCTCTGAAGAACACAACTTCTTCATATGTAGAATTGACCTAAAGTAAGCCAATGATTTTGTGAGAGGTCAAGACACAATAAAGCAATATCAAAAGAATGAAAAACTAGCAGAAAATGTGAAATATCACATTGAAATAAAACAACTAATCTGGAAAACAGATGTAGAAGAGAAAATTTCAATATTATTGCTCTACCTTAAAGTCATGATCAGGAAAAGAGCCTTGACTTCATTTTTAAAGGTGATGCAGTGGATAGAGCACCGATTCTGCATTCAGGAGTACCTGAGTTCAAATCTGGGCTCAGACACTTAATAATTACCTAGCTGTGTGGCCTTGGGCAAGTCACATAAACTCATTGCCTTGCAAAATAAAAAAAAGAGAATTTCTATAGGAAATTTGCCCTGATGTACTAGATGCAAAGGGTAAAATAGAAATTTAGAGAATCCACCCATTTCCTACAGAAAAAAGATCCAAGACAAAAAAAAATCACCCCCCCCCAGGAATATTGTAGCCAAGTTCCAGAACTCCCAAGTCAAAGAGAAAATATTACAAAAGCCAGAAGGAAACAATTGAAATATTGTGCTGCTGCAGTCAGGATTACACAGGATTTAGCAGCATCTACTTTAAGGACATGTAGGGCTTGGAATATAATAATATTCTGGAAAGCAAAAGAGCTTGAAATGTAACCAAGAATCAACTATCCAGTAGAACTGAACATCCCTTTCCAGGGGAAAAGATGGACATTCAATGAAATAGGGGAGTTTCAAGTGTTCCTGTTGAAACAGCCAGAACTGAACAGAAAGTCTGTTCTTCAAGAACAGGGCTCAGGTGAAGCATAGAAAGACTTGACAAGAAGGGCAAATTATGAGGGATTTAAATATGTTGGACTGCATGTATTTCTGCATGGAAAGAAAATATTGATAATATTCATATGAACTTTCTCATTTAATAGCCCAATTTAGAATCATATAAAGACATGGCAGAGGAAGGAGCTGAATTTGAAGGTATAATATATTGTAAAAATGTAGTCAATGGGTGAAAAGGAAATGTACTTGGGAGAAACAGAAGGGAGTTAAAGAATAGGCTAAGACATTTCATGTAAAAGAGTCAAGAGTTACTGTTTCCAGTGGTATGGAAAGGGGGAAGGTGAGAGGGAATGAGGGAACCTAAATTCTCATAAGGAAGAGGCATAGATAAGAAATGAGTTACATACTTAATAGAATATAGAAATCTAGAAGAAAAAGGAGAGAAAGGGAATGGGGTGGGGGTAGGAAGAGGGATGTAGGTGATAGAGGAGAGCACATTAGCATAGCATAGTTAGATATAACCCATTTTCTTTTTTAACTTTTGGCAAGGTGACAGTATTAGGTGCATACCTGGGACCCTGCAACTGGGTGATTGTTGAGTCTCTGGGTGGGATGTAGACTTGGGGCCTCCTGGCCCCAGTGACAGTGCTCTGTCCACTGCACCACTAGGCTGCCTCACAGCACACTTTTGAAGAGGGACAGAATAAAAGGAGGGAGAAAATATAATAAATGCTAGTGGGGATAAATGGATGGGAGGGAATTACAATCAGCAACAGCAACTGCAGAAAAATATGGAAGTAACTTTCTGATGGACTTATGAATAAGAATGTGATCCAGCCTGAAACAGAACTGATGGTATCTGAACACAGACTTGAAGCACAGTTTTTTTCTTCTGACTTTCACTTTATTTCTTGTGAGGTTTTGTTGTTTTTGTAGGGGGGAGGAGGGTTATGTTTACTCTTACAACAAGATTGTTTTAGTAATGTGAAAATAAATACAAAAGAATTCTATTGACTAATGAATATTGATACAAACTTTGAAATACTAGCAAAGAGATAACACCAGGTGGGATGTAGATCAGGAATTCAGGGCTGGTTCAGTATTACAAAACTATCAACATAATATTATTTCAAGGAAAACCAAGCTTTTGACAAAATATAGCATTCATTCATACTTAAAAAACACTAGAAAGCATAGCAATAAATGGAACTTTCCTTAACATTTTAAATTGTATCTTTCTCAAGACATCAGCATACATTTATAATGAAGAAAAGCTAGAAGTCTTTCCCATACAATCAGGGGTGAAACAAGGATGCTCATTATCATCACGATTATTTCACAGAATAGAATAGAAATGCTAGCTCTCAAAATAAAAAAAAAGAACAAAAATAGAAAGAATTAAAATAGGCAATGAGAGAAAAAGCCTTTAATCTTTTCAGATAATATCATGATACACATGAAGAATCTTAGAGCATAAACTAGAAAACTATTTATAATCAACCAATTAATCTAAGTTGCAGGATATAAGAGAAACCAAATTAAATTATTTCCATTTTTATATATTACCAGTGACACACAGGAAGAAGAGATAACAAAAATAAATTTTATCTATGATCACAGCAGACAATAAGAAAACACATGGGAGGGTGGCTAGGTTGCTCAGTGGATAGAGCACCGGCCCTGGAGTCAGGAGTACCTGAGTTCAAATTTGACCTTAGACACTTAATAATTAACTAGCTGTGTGGACTTGGGAAAGCCACTTAACCCCATTGCCTTGCAAAAAAAAAAAAAAAAGAAAAGAAAAGAAAAGAAAAGAAAAGAAAACACATGGGGGTCTATTTCCCAAGACAAATGCAGGGATTTTGAGAATACAATTACACAAGTACAAGACAATTTTCACAAAAATGATGTCAGATCTAAACAACTGGATAAATATAAATGGTTCATAGGCAAGTCATGAACCAGCCAATATAACCAAAATTACCATCCTACTAAAGTTAATTTATTTCTTCAGTTCTATACCCATGAAACATTTAAATAATTATTTTATAAAGCTAAAAGATTAATAACCTAATTATTCAGGAATTCTGCATTACAAAGTTTTAATCATCAAAACAATCATCTGGTATTGACCAAGAAATAGAATGAGTCAGCAGAATAAATTGACTATGTAATTCAGAGTAGTACATAGAGTCTTAATTTAGTGCCTTTTATAGACAAAGATCCAAGCTTTTCAAAGAATTCGCTCTTTAACAAAAATGCGGGTGAAACTGAAAATGATGATGTAAGTGTGGCCAGGAAAGGAAAGAGCAAATATGAAAACTCAAAATGAAAACAAAAATTAATATTAACTTTTACATGTAATAAAAATTTAAAAATAATGCTCTATATAAGTACTAGATATGATGATGATGACAATTATTTTATTTTATCAGTAAACAACCTGTTAGAGTATAAAGAAAATGAATTAGGGACTGAAATGTGTCCTAACTTCAATCCATATTTTTATAGAGACAAAGTGGACAGAGTTCATATTCTTTATATATTCTCCATATATATATATATATATCTTTATATGTTCTCCTCTATAATGGGATCACATTCCTCTAATTTCTTGAAATTGCCTGTTGCTATGATAAACTGCTCATCTGCCATCCCTCATTCTTGCAGTTTGAAGCGTTAACCTTATTTTCTAATCATACATTGCTTAAATGGTACCTTTACTTATCTTATTGCTTACAGTTCATTGTTGGTTATCTGCTGTAGGCTATTGGTTAGTCTTGTATGTCTCTCATATTTTCTTTGTTCATTTGTTTTTATTTCTTTCAAAAGAATCTATTTGTTTAGCATTCCAATTTCCCCAGATACAGAAAAAAACAATTTTAGCATTCATTTTTAAAACTTTGACTTCCAGGAGCAGAACCAAGAGAAAAAATATACTCATTAACAACAACAATTTAAACTTGATAGAATATAGAATATCAAACTTGATAGAAGCAGTTCCTCTTAGTAGTTCATAAAGCCATGATAGCTATATTAGACTTTATATGGACAATGTTATCTCCATTCAGAGGAAGAAAAACAAAGCAAATTACTCTTCAGAATCTGATGAACACTTTATAAAAGGTATCTCCTATGTATCTCATTCCCTTAATCCTAATTCCTCATACTGAAAATGACTAATCTGTAAACATATTTATCAAATAAATATATGTAAAGTGTTAATCTGATTGTACACTACTGAGGGGAGGGGGTGGCAAGGGGAGGTGGAAGGAAATTTTGTAGCTTAAAACTATGCATGTGCACATGGAAGAAAAAATAAATTAATAAATGAATTAAAAATAAAAACTTTTGAGTTCCCAATTCTCTCTCTGCCTCCCCAGGTTACCCTTATTGAGAAAGCAAGAAATTGGATGTCATAAATTTGTAGTCTTTCAAAACCTTTCCAAAAACAGTCATGTGGTGGAAAGAAAACATAGGGGCAAAAAAGGAAAAAAAGGAAACCTCAATAAAAATAAAGTAAAAAAAAATATGCTTCAATCTGCATTCTGAAAACTATCAGTTCTTTGTCTGAGAATGGATAACATTCTTCATCATAAGATTTTCAGAATGTTCTTGGATCATTGTATTGCTGATAAAAGTTAAGACATTCACAAATAATCATCCTAAAATATTACTGTTACTGTGTTCACAGTACATTTTACTTTGCATGATCTCATGTATATCTTGCCAGATTTTTCTGAGAACATTCTGTTTATTTTTTATAGAAGAATATCATTCCATAATTATAAGAAAGAATGATTTATTAAGCCATTCCCTATTAATGAATATCCCCTCAATTTCCAAATCCTTACAAGCAGAAAAGAACTGCAACAAATATCCTTGTGCATATAAGTCATCATACTTTTTGTTTTTATTTCTTTTGGGAAACAGACCCAGTAGTGGCATTGCTAGGTCGAAAGGCATGGATGGTTTTATAGTCCTTTGTGCATAGTTCTAAATTGCTCTACAGAACGATTGAATCAGTTCACAACTCCACCAACAGTGTATTCAACTCTCCTGTTTTCTCCTTCAATATTTGTAATTGTTTTTATTTGCATCTTTCTAATCAATCATGCATTAGAGTATTTAATAACTACAGATAGCATTCATTATCTCATCTGAAATCAGCTCATTTCCTTTGAACATTCATCAGAATTGTGCTTTTTATGAATTTGATTCAATTCTCTATGTGTTTGAGAAATGAGACTTTTATCAGAGAAATTCAGAATGATTTTTTTCACAATTACTAATCCTAATAGTATTTCCCTCTATCCTATGCACACCATTTATTCTGTTTTTTCTCTCCTTTCACCCTGTCCCTCCTTGAAAGAGTTTGGCTTCTTGACAACCCCCTCCCCAAATGTGCCTTCCCTTCCATTACCTCCAATCTACTTCCCCTCCTACTTTCCTATAGAGTAAGATAGATCTCTATACCCATTTGAGTGTGTATGTTATTCCCTCTTTCAGCTAATTCTGATGAGAATAAGGTTCATTCAGTCTCTCCTCAAATGCCCTCTCTTCCGTTCCATTCAAAAAACTTTTTCTTGTCTCTTATGAAATGATTTACCCAGTTCTACACCTCCTTTTCCTCTTCTCCCAGTACTTTTCTCTCATCACTTAATTTTGTTTCTTAGATATAATTTCTTCATATTCAACTCAAACCTCTGCTCTCTCTTTCTGTCTCAGCTTCTGTTGCTGTGTCTCTCTCCATATATACATACATACATATATATACATATGTATATATATATATATATGAAAAATCACACAAGTCTATAGATACATACATGCACAGAATACTTCTAAGTGCCCTAAAAATGAGAAAGTTCTTATGTGTGGCCAGTATCATTTTCTCAAGTATGAATATAAACAGTTCAACTTCATTAAGTCCCTTATGACTTCCCTTTCCTATTTACAGTTTTTAAGCTTGTATTTGAAGCTCATTTTTTTTTTATTGTTCAGCTCTGGTCTTTTGTCAGGAAAATTTGAAAATTCCTTATTCATTGAATTTGCATATTTCCCCCTGAAAGAATGTGGCCAGATTTGCTGGGGAATTGATTATTGGTTGTAATTCAAGATCTTTTGTCTTCCAGAATCAAATTCCAAGCCACAATACTTTAATGTAGAAGTTGTTAAATCTTCTCTTATCCTGTGACTCCATGATCCTTGATTTTTTTTTTCTGTCTGTGCAATATTTTTTCTTTGACTAGGGAGCTCTGAAATTTGGCTACAATATTCCTGGAAGTTTTCATTTTGGAATCTCTTTCTGGAGGTGATTGTTTTCCCCCTCTAGTTCTAGAATATTAGGGCATTTTCCTTAACAAATTCTTGAAAGATGATGTCTAGGCTCTATTTTTTATCATGGTTTTCAGGGTAGTCCAGAATTTTTAACTTATCTCTCTTGAATCTATTTTTCCAGTTCAGTTGTTTTTCCAATGAGATATTTTATATTGGCTTCTGTTTTTTCATTCTTATGGTTTTGTTTCATGTTTCCTGATTCCTCATAAGTCATCAAGTTCGATTTGTTCAATTCTAATTTTGTGAGATGATTTTCATCAGTGAGCATTTGTACCTCTTTTTCCATATAGTCAATTTTACTTTTGGAGAAGTTTTTTTTTCAGTGAATTTTTGTGCTTCTTTTTCCATTTGGTCAGTTTTGTTTTTTGAACCATTCTTATCCACATTGAATTTTTGGAACTCATTTACCATTTTGTCTAGTGTGTTCTTTAAGATATTATTTTTTCAGTATTTTTGTGTCTCCTTCCAAGCTGCTGACTCATTTTTCATGATTGTCTTACATCATAAATTTCTTTCCCCATGTTTTTCTCTACCTTTATTACTTGATTTTATAAATTTTGTTGTAAGCTCACTCTTTAATTACATGAAACTACTTTATATTTTTCTTGGAACTTTTTGTTGCTGCATATTTGACTGTTATCTTCTTTTGATTATTTTTTGAAACATCCTTATCATCATAGTAACTTTCTATGGTCAGATATTTTTTGCTATTCTTTGCTCATTTTCTCTGCTGTGATGTGATTTTTTACTCTCAGCTAAAGGAGGTCTCTGCTTTCATATTAGGAGATGTCTAAGTTTTTCCCAGTTTCTATGGTTATGTTTAGCAGTGATGCTCCTAGGAATCTGTACATTTTCAGTTCTTCCAAGATGGTGTGCTGTAAGGAGAGGTGTTTACCTTCCTTCAAGTCTATTTGTGAGCCATCACAAGCACTCTTATGCATCATTTATGCCCTGTAAGAGTGAGGATGTTGCCCCAAACTCTGGTGTCCTTCTGCTCCTCCTCATTCTGGGGCTACCCTCCAGGCCTATGACCAAGATCCAAATATGGGCAAAGCATCTGTGTCCTGCCTCAGTCAAAGAGAGCCCTGGAATGTCTTTCTGACTTCCGTAATGTCTTGTGGGCTAAGAGCTCCTAAAGTAGCTACTACTGGTTCTGCTTGTGCTAATTCAGTTTATTCCAAGGCCTGTTCCTCTTTTTCTGTGGCATGCTGAACTGGATACTTCTCTTATCCTGATGAAACAGACCTTCCTGCCAACCTTCCAAGTTGTCTAGGGCTAGAAAATTATTTCACTATGTCCTTTTGTGTGTTCTCTCACTCTGGAGTTTATTTAGAGTTATTATTTAAAGGTATTTGTAAGAGTCTGGGGAAGATGTTCAGTGAGTCCCTGTCTTCCACCATCCTGGTTCTGCCTCCTCTTTCTTCTCCCTAATTCTTTTGGGTCAATGTTGATTTCTCAGAGTTTGCAATATTCTATTATTCTAGCAAATGCATATCTTTGGTAGGGGAAAATGTTAATTGGATTATGATAATTAGAATAACACATTGCATTTAAATAACCTACCTATTTATAAAGTAAAGGATCCATAAGCATAAATTAAAAAGAAAACAAAGATGAAAAAGTATTTATAAAGTTGTGTATGCATACGTAGATAATTTCTAGGAAAAGTAGACAATCACATTACTAATCTTTCTCAAGAAGCAAAATTTGATTTTCCAATTATTGGAATCTTTAGTTAATGTTTTAATGAATTATTCAGAAAGTTGCTTCAATTTTGGATTCCCTGATGCTTCACTGTGAGTATGATTGGCTGCAAAGACTGTACTATATGAGTTGCATGGTATCAATCAAACATTTATTATGTAGCTAATGTGGTCCAAAAACTGATCAAGGGGTTAAGGATACAAAGACATAAAGGAAACAATCCTTACTATAAAGCAATCCGCATTCTATTAAGGTAAAGAAAATTTATACCCTCCCAAACACACACACACACACACACACACACACACACACACACACACACACACACACACATATATATATGTGTGTGTGTGTGTGTGTATATATATATATATATATATATATATATATATATATATACACATATATGAGAAAGAGAGAGAAAGAGAGAGGGGGGGGAACAGAGACAGAGACAGGCAGAGACAGAGAGAGACAGAGAGAAGACAGACATACATATATAGAGACAGAGAAATCTTTATGCATAATACATCTTAAATGTAAAGTAAGCTTTAGAATTAGGAACACTATCATCAAATAGGGAGTAATACAAAGAAGCTTCATATAGGATAGAAGTTATTGAACTGAGATTTGAAGCATGTTAAAGAGTATAAAGAAAAGATAGTGATGATGGAGTGCATTATAGTCATATGAAAAATATCATACAAAGATTCAGAAATGGGAAGCAGAATATTATGAATGAAATATAGCAACTAGTCAAGTTTGAATGAATTATAAAATGTGTAAGGGTGTGGGGGGGGTTATATGAAATAAGTCTAGCAAGGTGGAATGGAGTTCAAACACAAAAAGCATTAAAGTGGGAATTTTTGATTCTAAGTTTAAAATATAGAGATGTTATAGAATTTATTTCATTTTTTAGGGGTTTTTTTTTTTTTGCAAGGCAAATGCTGTTAAGTGGCTTGCCCAAGGTCACACAACTAAGTAACAATTAAGTGTCTGAGGTCAGATTTGAACTCAGATATTCCTGACTTCAGGGCCAGTGCTCTTTGCACTGCGTCACCTAGCCACCCCCTTATAGAGTTTCTAAGTAGGAGAATGCACAATCAACTCTATGTAAATACATATTAATATATTCATACATGCATATTCACATAAATACATGGAACATACATAAATATGCATGTAAACACACCATCCCCACACTCACACCCTCACCCTACACACACACACACACACACACTCACACACATATATGTATGCATATATTTGCATATATATGCATATATTCCAGCCAGAGAAATCATTTCTTCATTTAGAATATGGTTTCTACATTCTCCAGAACAGCACAAAACAATTTGGCAAAGGCTCTTATCTTTTTGTTTTATACTTTGCTTAATAATAGTAACAGGAAGGAGATTGGATAATTTTATCTGTCATTACAGTTGACGAGAAATTTTGTATGATACTAAAAATCTCATGATGAATAACTTGGAAGAAGGAAACTTTAGATCTGTGTTATAGTCTATATTTTTTATCATCAAGAATACCTAAAGTTGAATATTGTATTTTCTGGATTTGATTATATGACATGACTGCAAAATATGTTCTATTAAAGAAACCAAATAAAAATCCACTTTTTAAAAAATGGTTCCCCCCTCAGATTTTCATACATACTTAGACTTTGTTTTTCTTAGGACTAATTTCTCTCTTAATGCATCCTCTTTCTAATTATGCCTTTCAGTTTTCACCCTTTTCTTCTTCCTTCCTTGTTGAATAAGTTGTATTTCTAAAAAAAGTATTCATCAGTCACAAGTACCTTATCAACAGAAAGGCTAGACCTGGCTAAGTGTAACCTGCCAGACATAAAATCCATCAGTGAGTAAGGGGAATGTTTGTCCAAAGTGTGTGAAGGCTTCTACTGGAGGAATGGTTGAATGAGAAGCAATTTGTTCCATAGATCCCTCTCTCTGCTTCCTGAGAAGGATTCTTTTATCAACTAAGATCTCCTCTAATGTTAAATCTAAGATGAATAGACAAAAATATTTTTTAAAAAAATTAATTGCATTCTTGTCTTAAAATAGCTTTTGTTTCCAAAATAAAGCAACTACATGATCTTAAGTTCCCAAAAACTTACCCATTTTGATGTGATTATTTCTCTGTCTAAATATAAATTGGCACTGTGTTTTGAACTAAAATATTCCAAGTATTCATATTGACAGTTCTTCAACTAAAAAGTAATTTGTCTTAACTGTTAGTTTTTATTTCAAGGTCATAAATTTTCAATATTAAAATAAGGACCAAATGTGGTCCCTAGACATTGGAATCATAATTAAATCATGAATCACCAAACTTATTATGCTCCATTATTTTCGTTGTTGCAAAAGAATGAAGTCAAGATTTAAGAGCTCATTTTGTTTGTCACTTTCTTTGGTCAGCCCTTTCTCTTTCAGTTTAGAACCAATTCATTCTTATGATTCTGTCACTTTTGTGGGTATCAGAGTTGATAAAAGAATCCTTCTCAGGAAGTGGAGAGAGGGAGATTTTCCATCAAAATTTTATCACATGTCTGTGAAAAAGAATATTATTTAGTTATTTTTTATTACTAGAACTAAAAGAAACATCATAGTCCATTGTTTAATGGAGCTAAAAGAGAGGAACACTAGTGAAAATAGCTCAAACTCTTTATCATCCAAAATAATTTGCATTTTTCCTTTAGGTGAGGTTCAATATATTAAATATTTTAAATATGTTCATTATTTGCTGACCTATATCATAGAATTTGTTTTATAACAAGTCCTCATTCTCTATATAGGCAGGTATATTATTTTGTTTATTTTTAATTAGCTATTTTCCTTTTGGCCAGAGGTCAGGAGATGGAGGAACATTTCTGAGACAGTATGCAGACTGTGCCTAGTACTGTTATACTGACAGAGGGAACTTCCTCCAGATATTTAACAGTTCTTCTAAAGCAAATCAAGCCCTATATTGCAGCTTACAGTCTAGTTTCTCTGAATGGTCAGAAGTTGTATTCCCAGTGTTAGTCAACTAAGTTTTTCCAGACATAATGTTTCATAGTTAACAAGAGAATTTTGAATTTGGGAATATATATTTGTACTTATTAATGTAAGTTTTTATCATATGCATCCCTTCAATTCAGGAAACCATTTTTTAATTTCCTTTATTTAATTTAAGGAAATAGGATTAAGTGACTTGCTCAAGGTCACACAGTTAGACAATTATTAAGTGTCTGAGGCTGGGTTTGAACTCAGGTCCTCCTGACTCCAGGGCCAGTGCTCTATCCACTGCACCACCTAGCTGCCCATTTGTATACTGAAGCAAATTATTCAAAATATTAGATATGCTTAAAATTTTTGTTAGCTGACAATTGGATGAGCATGAAATGCATGTCTCAAATCAAATTTTTGATGAAAATGTTGAATATCATAGAACCTAGTGCATATCTTTCAGTCACTTCACTAGAGATCTCCATCCAGATTCCTAAGCCATTCTTACCTACTGTTTGATTCTGGCCATTAAACAGACTCTGAATATGTATAATATTACATGTATGATTGTATTTTTCTAACCTACGCACAAGTGATAGTATGAAAGTCCCTGTCTAATATTTGTTAAATCCAAGTATATTATTTATTTCTCATTCCTTTGATCTACCAGTCCATTAATTCTGCCAAAATGGAAATGAGATTTTCTGTCAAGGCATTTTTTAATGAACTATGCTGGTACCAATTCATCACTGCTTCCCAGAATTTTCATAGAATCTGAATCAAAAGATATCTTAAGGGCTGTCTCGCCCAACTCATTATTCCAGTTTTTTCATTCTATATGTGAAAATTGGTCATCCAATTGATGATTAAATAAGGTCTAGTGAATAGAAATTCACTACCACATAAGGCAGACTATTACACTAATTGCTAGGAATATTTTCTTGTCATTATCTACAGCTGTCTTTTTCCAACTTTCATATTTCTTTCACTTTTGTTCTCTAAGATCAAATAATATAAATCTAATCCTTTTTCCACATTATCATCTTTTATATTTCTAGACCACTTGCTTCAGACTTCTGTGCCTCAGTGATTCTGAATCTGCTAATATTATTATACAAACTCCAGTCCACATACTTCATTTTCCATATCCTTATGTCTGCTCCTCTCTATTTGATGGCTACTCATCCATTAGTTCTTGCTTTGTTTTCCTCTTTTTAGATAGGTACTTACAAAGCATTTCTTTAAGAATAAGTCATGAATTTATTTTCAAGTCAAGAAGTTTATTGTTTTAATTTCCCCCTTTTGACCCATTTCTTATTCTCTCTAATAAATGAATGATTGCTTCAATCTTCCTTCTTTAAAAGGCAGACCAATTGACACTGTGATATTGCTGCTCTAAATCTCAATTTATTTATAATAAAACAAGGTAAAAGAATTAGATAATTGTGAGTGTTTCTTCCTACTATAACATTCTGAAATTCTATTATTCTACTACCTAGTTGAGTTAGGATTCCTTATGTAAAAGACATCATTTTAGTGAAGAATATTGTCATTTTATTTCCTTGGAATATGTCAAGTTACTATATTGCACTAATTCTTACTACTGTCTTTCTATTTCCCACTTTTCTTTCAGTTCATAAAGGAATAAGATCTTTTATGCTCTTTTGAGTGTGTAATGAAATATTATATTCTGGTTCACTTTCATGTAGGCTTTATTGATCATTAACTTTTTCCACACTTAAATATGTTTGCTAATATGCTAATTTTTAAAATAAGAGAAAAATAAGAGTGCAGTTAAATTGTTTTGAAATTTTTGAATTGGGGGGGTGGAGCCAAGATGGTGAATTTGTCTTTTGATTACTTTAGAAGTCAAAGTAGATGAACTATAAAATATAATCTTTTAAAATTCTTATTTTTTAACCATAAGATACCAGACAAACTGGAAATTAAGCTAGTGTAGACATACCTTTAAAGGTAAGCAATGTATTGCTTTGTATCTGAAGCAAATTGATGTTACAGAAAAGATGCTAAAGACATTTTACAACAAAGGATCATTAAAGACTGAAATTCTTCAGGCATCCATATTTCTTCAATTCATGTTTAGTTTTATTCAGAAAGTTGTGACTTCTCAAGAGTCTATTGCTGACTTGTGAAGACCTGTCAACTTGGCAAAGTAGAATGAATCAGTATAGAGCCGTTCTCCCCTTCAGTTGCTTCACAAAGAATTAGAAAAGAAAAGAAAGGAGTGTAGTCAAGATGGGATTCCACAGTTTCAGCCTGGAGATTTTATCAGAGGTTATTCTGTTTCTGGGGTCAGTTCTTGAGTCCAGGGGGAAAAAAGTCTTGTCAATCAGTGAGAACAGAAGCAGAAATCAGGGATATGGTAATTGATCAAGAGTTAGGTCTCAGAATATGCTCTCAATACTTTATGGGCTAAACTGAATTTAACATGACAGAGAACTAAGGCAAAGAGGAAACCCTCCAACATTGATTATTTCTTTATTTGTAATATTTTCCAATTACATAATTTGAGGTGATAATGAAAGTTTTTCCAGCTATCTAAAATTCATTTTCTCCTTTTAACCTTTAATACATTTGAAAGATAAGAAAAATATGAAAGAGAGACATAAAGAAAAAGGAAAAAAATAGATAAGAAAGGAACAAAGAAAGAAAGAAGACAAAAGAAAGAAGGAAGGAAGAAAGACAGGTAGGAAAGAAGGAAAGAAATATAAAAGAAAAATATAAAGAAAAATAAAGGAGGAAGGAGAGAGAGAGAAGTCTTGGGTAGAGGCAGAGATTGTGGAGAGTAGATAAGAAGTTCCCTGAGTTTTTCCTTCTCACCTTCTGAAACAGCTTTAAATGAAGCCTCTAAATAGAAGCTAAAGTAATAGAAACCACAAAAAGCTAGAGTGAAACAGATTTTCAGCTCATGATATCTTGGAGGAGACTTCAAAAAAGGTCTCTCACATGGGTAAAAGGGGAATATAGCCCAGAATAGATGGAAAATGGGAAAATGAGCAGAAAGTTCTTACTGCAGATCAGTATTCAAGGTACCTGGATCTCAGATTAGCAGGTCATAGATATAGAAAGCCAGCAGTGAAGGCTCCAACCTTAGTATAGAAAACACAATGCAAACCATGAAATGCTCATACAACTCTGTTGTCCTTCCCTAATGCAATGAGAAAGCATCTGACACCTGAGGTTCTGGTGAGGAAAACTGGCCACTAACACAAAAGGAAAAAAAATACGTACCATGTCCCCAGAGCTCAACTTTTCAAATGAACAAAAAAAGAGTCCAACCTGGGGCAACTAGGTGGTGGAGGCACTGACCCTGGAGTCAAAAGGACTTGAGATCAAATTTGGCCTCCGACATTTAATAATTGCCTAGCTGCATGACTTTGCACAAGTCACTTAACCCCATTGTCTAAGAAAATAAAATTAATTCTTTTTTTGCGTTCAACCATAGAAAGACAATTTGGCAACATGGAAGATCAAAATAAATCTCAGAAGAGGAAAGCAATGACAAAATACTATATATGAAGACTCAAAGGGGATTTTTAATGGCTCTCAAATTTAAAAAAAAAACTCCTCTTGAAGAGCTCAAAAGGGATTTCAAAAAGCAAATAAGAGAGATAGAGGAAAAATTAAGGAAAAGAATTGAGGCATGTAGGAGAATTAGGAAAAATTAGAGAAGGGAAATTGACCAAAGGAAAAATAGGTTTAAAAGTAGAATTGATCAAATAGCAAAAGAAAGCAACTAATTTTAAAGAATTGTTCAAATGTAAACTAATAATTCTTTAATACATCAAGAATCCATCACACAAAGTCAAAGACTGGAATAATAGAAGAAAATGTAAAGCTTCTCTTAGGAAAATAGATCCAGGAGAGATCATTTACCCATTATTGGTCTACCTGAAATCCATGATTTTATAAAAAAGGGTCTAGACAATATCTCTCAGGAAATTATAAAGGAAAGCTTGCCTATTATCCTAAACTGAGAGAGTAAAATTGTCCTTGAAGAATCCACTAAACACTTCCTGAAAGAGATGCTAAAATAAATCCATGTAGCAGTCATGTAGCCAAATTTCAGAATTTTTAATTAAAGGAGAAAATACTGCAAGCAGCCCAAAAGAAAAAATTCAAATAAAAGATGTCACAGTCAGGATTATGCAAGTCTTAGCAACTTCAATATTAAAGCATCCAAGGGTCTTATTATGATATTTCAAAGCGCAAAAGAGTTTGTATTACAAGTAAGCATCAACTGTATTACACAATTAAGCATATTATTTCAGGGAAGCGATAGACATTCTCTTCAGGATTGTAATTCTATTAAGCAGTTGAAAGGAAAATATTTAGAGATTGTGAGTCTAAGTTGATTATGATGTGATGAAATTAAAAAAAAAACATAACAAGGATCATTTTTGGAGAAGGGTGAATCCGAAAAATATAAATCACATCACATGAAGAGGCATAAAGGACCTCTTGTAGTAGAAATAAAGAAAGTAGCATGCGAGAATTGATTAAATCTTTCTCTCACAAGATTTGACTAAAAGAGGGAATAACATACATTCCCAGTTGACTTTAGAAATTTATTTTAATCAATAGGAAAGTCAAAAGGGAAAGGGGAATGAGGGAAATGAAGCGTTGATAGAAGGGAGAATAGAAGTAGAAAGAACAATGGGTAAAATAGAGACTCATAGAAAAGGGAGGACAGATTAAAGGAGGTCATGGTTGAAGGCAAAATTTTTGTGAGGAGGGATAGGGCAAAAGGAGTAAAAACATAAATAGGGGAAATCAAATGGGGGAAAAGGCAAAATTACTTATCATAGCTGTGAATTTTCCATAATGGCAGAATGTAATGAACTATCACACACTATGCAAGCAGATAACAGAGTGGATTAAAACCCAGAATCCTAAAATATGTTGTTTACAAGAAACATTACATTTGAAACTGAGAGATACCCAGGGAGCAAAGGAGAAAGGCTAGAGCAAAATATCTTATGCTTTGACTGGATTAAATAAAAAGCAGGGATAACAATCCTAATCTCAGACAAAGCTAAAGTGAAAACAGACCTAATTAAAAGTGATAGGAGGGGCGGCTAGGTGGTGGCTAGGTTGCGCAGTGGATAGAGCACTGGCCTTGGAGTCAGGAGTACCTGAGTTCAAATCCAGCCTCAGACACTTAATTATCTAGCCGTGTGGCCATGGGCAAGCCACTTGACCCCCGTGCCTTGCAAAAAAAACTAAAAAAAAAAAGTGATAGGAAAGAAGTACATGTTGTTAAAAGACACCATAGCCAAAAAAGTAATAACAATACTAAATGTATGTGAACCAAGTGGTATATTCTTAGAGGAGAAATTAAATGAGTTACAGGAAAAAATAGAAAAGAAAACTATACTAGTAACAGATTCTAAATTTCTCTCATGGATAAAAGAAAGAAGTGAAGGAGATAAACAGAATCTTGGAAAATTTAGATAACTTAATGTTCTCTAGAAAATTTCTTGGAGATAAAAACATATATATATATATATATATATATATATATATGTATATACATATATATATGATAAAATCCTCACAAAGGCAGAAAAATTCAATTCATCTTTCTCAGATTATGATGCAATAAAAATTACATGTATCAAAGGGCAGTGGAAAGATAGATTAAAAGTTATTTGGAAACTAAATAGCCTAATCTTAAAGAATGAATGGATCAAGCAACATATCATAGAAAGCATAATTTCATCCTAGAGAATGACAATAATAAGACAATGTACCAAAAATCCATAGGATGCAGTCAGAGGATTTCTTGGGGGAAATTTTATATCTATAATTCAATATTTGAATATATTAAAGAAGAGATTAATGAATTAAGCCTACTCCTGTAAAGTCCAGAAAAAAAGAACAAATTTAAAAAATCCCAGGTTAAGAAATTAGAAATTCTGAAAAATCAAAGGAGAGATTGATAAAATTTAAAGTATGAAAACAATAACTAGTAAATAACACAAAGAGCTGGTTTTAATGAAAAAAGAAAATAGGTAAATCTTTGATTAATTTGATTTTAAAAAGAAAGAAGAAAACCAAAGTGACAGTATCAAAAATGAAAAGGGTGAATTCATCATCAATGTGGAGGAAGTTAAACACATAATTTGGAGCTATTTTGTCCAACTATATGACAAAATAAATCTAACAATCTAAGTGAAATGAGTGATTAGTTGTAAAAATATAATTTTCCCAGATTAGAAGAGAAAATATTTAAGAAATTCCATTTCAGAAAAAAGAAATTTAAAAAAAGCCACCACTGAGCTCCCTTAGGAAAAAATACTCCATAGCAAAATGTATTCACAAGTGAATTCCCCAAAAAATATAAGGTATAATTAATTCCAATACTATATCAACTATTTACAAAAATAGGTAAAGAGTTCTACGAAATTCCTGTAAAAACCCAGATATTATGCTGATGTCTAAACCAGGAAGAGCCAAAATAGAAAGAAAATTATAGACCAATTTCCCTAAATGCATATTGATGGGCAATTTTTTAAATTGAAATAATTAAGAAATTACAATAAGTTTTGAACTGGATAATAAACTATGGTAAGGTAGGATTTATACCAGGAATGCAGGACTGGCTCAATGTTAGTAGTATTATCAACACAATTGACTATTTCAATAACAAAATTATCTCTATACATAGTTAAAAATAGATTTATCTCCCTAAATACTGAAAAAATGGCACAATATTGCATCCATTCCTATTAAAAACATTAGAGAGCATAGGAATAAACTGAGTTTTGCTTAAAGTGATAAGCAGTATCTACCTAAAGCCATCAGCAAGCAGTGTATGCTATGGGGATAAGCTAGAAGCCTTCCCAATAAAATCAGGGATGAAACAAGGTTGTCCTTGTTATCATCACTATCATTTAACATTGAACAAAAACTGTTAACTTTAGCAAAAAAGAGAAGTGTAAGAAATTAAAGGCATTTGTATATGATGTGATTGTATACTTCAGATAATGCTAAAGAATTCACTAAAATTACTTGAAACTATTGAGAATTTAAGGAAAATTACAAGACATAAAATAAACCCACGTAAATCATCAGATTTTTTTAATACGTATCAACAAAGTTCAGCAGTTGGAGAGTTAAAAAATTTCATTGAAAACAACTGTAGACAACATAAATTTTGGGGAGTCTATATGCCAAATAAAACCTAGGTTTTTCATTAATATAATTACAAAACACTTTTCACAGAAAGAAAATCAGATTTGAACAACTAGTATATCCACTGCTCATGGGTAGACTGAGCTAATATAATATAAATGACAATTTTATCTAGATATATCTACTCATTTAGTTCAATACCAATCAAAGTAATCAAAATTTATTTTATAGTGCTAGCAAAATAAAATGAAATTTATCTGGAAGAAGGAAAGATCAGGAATGTCAAGGAAATTAATGAAAAATGCAAAGAAAGATTGTCTAGTTGTACCAGATATACAACTATATTATAAAGAAGCATTTATTTGGTATTAAATGATTAATATATAAATATGTTAAACAGAAACTTTTATAAGACTGTATGCTCCTGAGGATAGAATACTGGGAAGGGAGAGTGGTAGAAAACATGTAAATTAAAAATATTCAATTATATGAATATTGAAAAACTATAGCATGTAATTGGAAAAAAACCCCAAAATTTAGTATTGGCTAAGAAATAAAGTTGTGGATTAGTGGAATAGGTTAGGTTCAAAATTCACAGCAGTAAGCAGATTACTATTTATACTAATCTATTCTCAGATAAACTCCAAGAGTCTAGCATCTGCGATAAGTATTCATTATTTAAAAAAAATGCTTGTGAAACTGGAAAATAGTATGGCACAAACTAGGCATGAAGCATGATAAAATGAATCCATTGGAAGAACAAGGAGTTATTTACTTATTGGATGTATAAGAGAGGAGAATGTAAAACCACAGATAACATTATGAAGTGCAAAATGTATAATTTTGATTACCTTAAAGTGAACTGATTTTGCAGAAACAAAATCAATACAACCAAGATTAGAAGAAAAGAAAGCTATGTGAATCAATTTTTTTTGGTCTGTCTTTCTCATAAGGACCTCATTTTAAAATATATAGGCAGCTGAGTCAAATTTATAAGAAAACATGTCATTCCCCAGTTGATAAATGATCAAAGAATATGAATAGGTAATTTTCACATGAAATTAAAGTATCTATTTTCCTATAAAATGCTCTCTAATTCACGATTAATTAAATAAATGCAAATTAAAATAGCTCTGAGGTATACCTTATACCTATCAGAATGACTAAGATGACAGAAGGGAAATGATAAAAGTTGAAGGGGATGTTGGAAAACTGGTGGAATTGGAACTCTGCTAAAGGTCAATAGAATTTTCTATTCTCTCTCTCTCTCTCTCTCTCTCTCTCTCTCTCTCTCTCTCTATATATATATATATATATATATATATATATATATATATATATATATATATATACCCTCTGATCCAACAATACCACTATGAAGTCTGTATACCAAAGATTTAAAACAAAAATTGAAAAAGATCATCGTGTACAAGAATATTCATATTATATCTTTTGTGTTGGCATAAAATTTGAAATTGAAGGATTGCCCATCTATTATGGAGTGGATATATAAGTTGTGGTATGTGAACATAATAGAATATTATTGCTCTGTTTATAAGAAATGATGAGTAGGCACACTTCAGAAAATCTTGGACTTACATGAACTGATACTAATTGAAGTAAGAAGAACTATGAGTACATTGTCAACCTTAAAAGCAACATTTTGTGATTATCAACTCTGATAAACTTAGTTCTTCTGAGCAATACAGTGATCAAAGACAATACTAAGATATCAGCGATGGAAAATGTCATATACATCCACTGAGAGAACTATGATCTGAATGCAGATCCAAACATCTTTTAAATTTGTTTTTTGTTTTTCCCTTCTCATACTTTTCCCCTTTTTGTTTTGATTCATCTTTCTTAGTGTGACTAATATGGAAACATGTGTATCGTGATTGTGCATGCATAATCTATATCAAATTCCTTGCTATCCTAGGTTAAGGAAGGAAATAGTAGGTGGAAGAAAACTTTTCAGAAATGAATGTTGAAAATTATATTTAAAAATAATTGTAAAAGCAAGCAATAAAGAAATGGAAACAAGTTAGTATGGATAATCAAAACACATTGGTATTGTCCATAGGCAAAAGTGTGTTCCAAGAGTGGATAACATTATTCTTGATTATATTGATCATTTCACTGGAAATCATTAATTTTCTAATATTATTATAGTATAAATTGCTCTTTTTCTGCTTCTTACTTCATTTTGCATTGTCTTACACAAATCTTTCAAGTTTTCTTTGTCCTTACCCCCTTCCTCTTTTCTTATAATACAAAACTAGCCTGTTAGACTCTTATACCCATTTTTTAGCTATTCTGCAGCTAATGAGAATTTCCCATGGGAAATTCATATATTTGCAACAGTAAAAATAAAATTCTTCTATCAATATTTTTTACCTAGAGGAACCTTTCCTCTTTCTATGATGTCTCTGGTGTATTGGCTCAGTTGTGGTACTTCTGAGACCATGGTCATCCAAAATTTAATGCCTTTTAAGGTCAACTTTGAATTGCTTTAAAAAAATAGCAGGTCAAAGTCACAGCTTAGCCAATAGTGTATTAATGGACAGTTTTTGTGAAGTGCCAATGACATTTTCTGTTTTTCTTTTTTTCCCCCAGCTTTTCAATCTGATGAATATTAGATAGAGTTGCTTTAATTTTCTTTTATCTAATTATTCTTAATCTGGAATCTTTTTTTGTTTAACTTTTGATAGCTTAGATTTCAGAGTTATAACTGCATATTATTATTCTCTGACTATTTATTAATTAGGAAATGGACAATATTTTTATAAATATGAAAAAGTTCCTTATAAATCTTAGAAACAGGGCTGTTAAGGGGGTGACTAGGTGGTGCAGTGGATACAGCACCAGCCCTGCAGTCAGGAGTACCTGGGTTCAAATCCAGCCTCAGATATTGAATAATTACCTAGCTGTATGGCCTTGTGCAAGCCACTTAACCACATTGCCTTGTCAAAAAAAACCCTATAAAAATATATCTTAGAAATATGGAAATCTTTCATAAAGAAACTTTTTGCAATGATAATACTGTTTCTCTTCTAATTTTAGTTATGTTGAAATTTTGGGAAATCATTTTATAATCAATACAGTTCGCTCCACCCTTCTTACAATTTTACTTCTATTTCCCCAATGACCTTTTTAGAGTAAAGAAGGGAGAAAAATATTGTTCTCATTACTAGTGCTGTTGCTTGATGCATCAACTTTCACTCATCTGCTTATTTGCTATTCTCTTGCCCTACTTATAACTTTCCTTTAAAACTCTTCTTCACAATCCTTTTCTGAACTTAGTGTTAAAGGTCTGATCTTTACCTACATTTAACCTGGCCCTTTCAATCTCCCTATTTCTGAATTATTTCCTTGTTGAGTTCAAAGAATTTTTACACAGAATACTTAATACATAATTAAATACATTTATGTGTGTTCCACTCTTCATTGAACAGAGGAGAATTATTTCAGGTGACACCCAACCTAATCTTCTTTGTTTCCAAAGAATTATATTTTTTTCTCTCTACCTTTATTGTTTCATATTTGGCACATTCTAACTTAAATGACTGTTAAGATTTGTTCTGATTGTGACTACCTATTGCTTCTCTTTCCAAATCTCTTCTCTTTAGTTTTCAGTTATATTCCAATATTTTTCCTCTAAAGTTCTCATTAATTTCACTTATAGTATAATTTTATCTTTTTTTAAAAAAGCTTTTGAATATTTTTTCCCTAGGATTTCTAACTGATCTAGCAAATATTGTCTTTCTTTGGTACTTTGTTTATACATATTTACAGTTATTCTCTTCTTGTTTCTGATTTGTGAAATTATAGCATTATAATAGCTCAGTATTTTTTGTTTTGTATCTGTTTATTAATTCTTCCAGCAATGTATGAACATTCAAAATTATTGTTCTGGTTTATAGCTTTTGGAGTTGAGTCTGATTATCCCTCTTAAAAAATTCATTCGACAGAGGACTTCTGGCCAAGATGGCAGAGAGAAGACAAGCACTGTGCTAAGGTCTCCTGATCTTCCCTCATATATAATATGAAGCAAAGCTCTTAACAGAAATTCAATTGACAAAACCCAGAAAAAGAAGCTAGGGGAAGAACATCTACCTCAAAGTTTGTGTTCAGGGATTGTGGGTGAGCTGGATACAGACAGTAGAGAGTTGGCAAGGATGGGGTGAGAGCCTGAAACCCAGACTAACCTAAGATCAGTAGTGAAGGCATTGACTGTGGGAGTTGGGTCTAAGAGATAGCTGTGGCAGACACATTGGTTGTGGGACTGAGGGTCTGGGACACTCCAGCAGGGCTGGATGGTGAGTTCCAGAACAGAGAGTTGCAGGCATGGATCCCCTAGGCTCCTTTGGTCTGGAGGACCTCAGACTCCATACTTTCACTTCAGCTGAATCCTCTTCCCAGAACAAACACAGAAAGTAATGAACCTAACTCAGATTTAGAATCTCTGAGGAGAATAGGATTTGCTCTCCAACCCAGAAAGACTTCCTTGAAGAAATCAGGAAGGAGTTTAAAAATCAATTGGAAAATTTGGAAGAGAAAATTAACACCCTGAAACAAGAAAACAAATCTTTGGAAAATACAACTTGACAAGTGCAAAAAGAAAATAATAACCTCAAAACCTCAATTTCTCAAATGGAAAATTCCATCAAGATTAGAATTGACCAAATAGAAAAGGATTTGCAAAAGGTAAAAGAAAAAAATTCTTCTATAAAAAAATAAGAATGGAGTTTGTGGGAACTAATGACTTCATGAGACAACAAGAATCTGTTAAAGGAAACTAAAAAATTGAAAAAATAGAAGAAAATATGAAATACCTTATTTGCAAAATCACCAAAGTTGAGAATAGAAACTGGAGCAACAACCTAGGGATTACTGGGCTTGTTGAAAATACAGAAAAGAAAAAAAAACCTGGATTTAATATTACAGAATTTAGTGATGGAAAATTGCCCTGACATCATGGAACCCGAGGGAAAAATACTTATTGAAAGAATATATAGATCCCCCTCTGGAAAGGGATCCCAAAATGAAAATGCCAATGAATATTGTAGCCAAATTGCAGAACTACCAGATAAAAGAGAAAATCCTTTGAGCAGCCAGAAACAAACAATTTAGCTACCAAGAATTCACAGTAAGGATTACATAGGACCCGGCTACATCAACATTAAGGGAATGAAGGGTCTGGAATGAAATATTCTGAAAAGCAAGGGAGCTTGGAATGCAACAAAGAATTCACCATCTGACAAAACTGAGCCTTCTCTACCAGAGGAAAAGATGGACATTTAATGAAATAGGAAATTTCCAACTTTTCCTGATGAAAACAACAGAACTTAATAGAAAATTTGAACTTCAAGCAGGAGACCCAAGAGACACATAAAAAAGATTAAAAAAAAGGATAAAGAAAACTAACCTGCTGTCCAATAAGATGAAACTGGCTATATCCCTACCTGAGAGAAAGACTGTAATACCTCTAGAGAATTGTAACTCTATTAGAATAATATACTTAGGCAGAACTGATGGACACTCATGAAGTTTTTGTGACTCAGATAGAATGATTTACAAACAATACCTCCTTAAAAAGGGGGGGCAATAAAGAGATAGGAGGATGGAGGTGATTGAAAGGGGGTAAATCTCATCACATTAAGAGGTACAAAGGCCCTATTGCAATAGGGGGAAGAAGGGAGGAGGTGACAATCACATGAATATTACATCCAGGCCCAGATGGATTCACAAGTGAATTCTATAAAATATTCAAGGAAAATTGCTTCCAATTCTATATAAATTCTTTGGGAAAATAGATGAAGAGAGAACTCTGCCTAATGCTAAGACACCAATATGGTGCTGATACCAAATCCATGAAGAGTTAACACAGAAAAACTATAGACTCATCTCCCTGATGAATATAGATGCAAAAAATCTTAAATAAAATCATACAAATGATTACAACAAGTTATTACTAAGATAATACACTAGGATCAATATGGGGATGGTTGAATATCAGGAAAATTGCTAGTATAATTACTTACATCAATAACAAAACTATCAGAAATCATATTATTATATCAACAGATGCTGAAAAAAGCATTTGACACAATACAGCACTCAATCCTACTAAAAATACTAGATAGAGCAGGAATAAATGAATTGTTCCTTAGAATAATAAGTATCTATGTGAAACAATCAATGAGCGTTATATGCAATTGGCATGGGCTAGAGGCATTCCCAATAAGATGAAGAGTGAAACAAGGATGCCCATTATCACCGCTACTACTCAATATTTTAATAGAAATGCTAGCTTCAGCATAAGCGAAGAAAAAATAAATTGAAGGAATTAGAATTAGGAAGGAAGTCACAAAACTCTCCCTCTTTGAAAATGATGGTATACATAGAGAATCCCCAGAAATAATCTATATAATTTCTAAAAATAATTAGCAATTTAGCCAAGTTGCATGATATAAAATAAACCTTCAAAAATCCTCAACATTTCTATATATGACTTGCAAGATATGCAGAAATAGCTAGAAATAAAAATCCCATTCAAAGTAACCTCAGACACTACAAAATATTTGGCTGTCCACCTGCCAATGCAGATTCAGAAATTTTTTGAAAACAATTATAAAACAGTTCTCAAACAAATAAAATCAGATTTAAAAAAGTGGGTAACTGTTCATGGAAAGGTCAAGCTAATATAATAAAAATGACAATTCTGCCAAAATTAAACTACTTATTTAGTTCCTTACCAATCAAAATCCCCCAAAATTACTTTAAAGAATTTTTTAAAAATTTTAAGTAAATTCATATGGAGAAATAAAAAGTCAAGAATTTCCAGAGATTTAATGTAAAAAAAAAGGTGCAAAAGAAGGTGGCTTAGCCCTACTGGATCTAAAATTATATTATAAAGCATCAGTCATCAAAACTATATAGTATTGGCTAAGAAACAGTGCAGCAGATCTGTGGAACAGACTAGGAGCAATAGCAGGAAAAGATTATAGTAATCTGCTGTTTGATAAACCCAAAGAGTCCAGCTTTGGGGATAAAAACTCTCTTTGATAAAAAAAAACTGTTGAGAAAATTGTAAGTTACTATTGTAAAAACTTGGATTAGACTGATATCTTCCACTGTATGCCAAGATAAAACCAAAATGGGTACAGGATTTAGACATAAAAATCAATATTATAACCAAACTAGGAGATCAAGAATACTTTATCTGTCATGCCTATGAAAAGGGAAGCAGTTTATGACCAAGGAAGACATAGAAAACACTATTAAAATAAAATAGAAAATTTCATTTACATTAAATTAAAAAGCTTTTGCACAGACAAAACCAATGTAACCAAGATAAAAAGAAATGTAGTAAATTGGGAAACAATTTTTAAAACCGGTACTTCTGGGGTGGCTAGGTGGTGAAGTGGATAAAGCACCGGCCCTGGAGTCAGGAGTACCTGGGTTCAAATCCAGTCTCAAACACTTAATAATTACCTAGCTGTGTGGCTTTGGGCAAGCCGCTTAACCCCATCTGCTTTCCAAAAAAAATCTAAAAAGAAAAACTGGTACTTCTGACAAAGGACTCATTTCTAAAATATACAGAGAAGTAAGGTCAATTAAAAAAAAAAAAAACAAGTGATTCCTCAATTGACAAATGGTTAAGGGATGTGCAAAGGCAATTTACAGATAAGGAAATCAAAGTGATCTATATTCATATGAAAATTGCACTAAATTACTACTTATTAGAGAAATACAAATTAAAACATCTGTGAGATATGACCTCAGACCTCTCAGACTGGCCAATATGACCAGAAAGGACAAAGATGAATGTTGGAAGGGATATGGGAAGTCTGGAACACTAATACATTGTTGGTGGAGCCGTGAACTCATCCAACCTTTCTGGAGAGCATTTTGGAAGTATGCCCAAAGGACAACAAAAATGTGCATACCCTTTGTTGCAGCAATACCACTACTGGGTCTATACCCTGAAGAGATTATGAAAAAGGGTAAAAACATCACTTGTACAAAAATATTCATAGCAGCCCTCTTTGTGTTGGCAAAGAATTGAAAATTGAGTGAATGTTCATCAATTGAGGAATGGCTTAATAAACTGTGGTGTATATATATGTGTGTGTGTGTGTGTGTGTGTGTGTGTGTGTGTGTGTGTGTGTGTGTGTGATGGAACAGTATTGTTCTATTAGAAAGCAAGAGGCATGGGAATTCAGGGAACTCTGGAAGTATTTGCATGAACTGATGCTGAGCAAGATGAACAGAACCAGAAGAACATTGTACACCCTAACCACTAGAATGGGAGTGGATGATCAACTTTTTTAAATTTAAATTTATTTTTATTTAAGATATTATTTGAGTTTTACATTTTTTCACCAATTTTGCTTCCCTACCCCCTCCCCCCCGACAGAAAGCACTCTGTCAGTCTTTACTTTGTTTCCATGTCGTACCTTGATCCAAATTGGGTGTGATGAGAGAGAAATCATATCCTTAAAGAGAAGAGAAGTCTAAGTGGTAACAAGATCAGGCAATAAGTTACCTGTTTTTTTCTAAATTAAAGGGAATAGTCCTTACACTTTGTTCAAACTCCACAGCTCCTTATCTGGATGCAGACAGCCCAAAATTGTTCCTGATTGTTGCACTGATGAAATGAGCAAGTCTTTCAAGGTTGAACATCACTCCCATGTTGCCGTTAGGGTGTACAGTGTTATTTTTGGTTCTGCTCATTTCACTCAGCATCAGTTCATGCAAATCCCTCCAGGTTTCCCTGAAATCCACTCCCTCCTGGTTTCTAATAGAAAATTAGTGTTCCATGACATACATATACCACAGTTTGCTAAGCCATTCCCCAATTGAAGGACATTTACTGGATTTCCAATTCTTTGCCACCACAAACAGGGCTGCTATAAATATTTTTGTGCAAGTAATGTTTTTACCCTTTTTCCTAATCTCTTCAAGGTATAGGCCGAGTAGTGGTATTGCTGTGTCAAAGAGTATGCACATTTTTGTTACCCTTTGGGCATAGTTCCAAATAGTTCTCCAGAAGGGATGGATGAATTCACAGTTCCACCAACAGTGTAATAGTGTCCCAGATTTCCCACATCCCTTCCAACAATGAACATTAGCCTTCCTGGTCATACTGGCCAATCTGAGAGTTGTGAGGTGATACCTCAGAGAAGCTTTAATTTGCATTTTTCTAATAATTAATTATTTAGACCATTTTATCATATGGCTATAGATTACTTTGATCTCCTCATCTGTAAAT
Source organism: Macrotis lagotis (assembly GCF_037893015.1). NCBI lineage: Eukaryota > Metazoa > Chordata > Mammalia > Peramelemorphia > Peramelidae > Macrotis > Macrotis lagotis. Next base: position 760,548,476 of record NC_133658.1, read on the forward strand.
TGCCTTTGCATATCCTTTGACCATTTGTCAACTGGGGAATGGCATTTTGTTTTAAAAATATGACTCAGTTTTCTGTATATTTTAGAAATGAGTCCTTTGTCAGAATCATTAGTTGTAAAGATTGATTCCCAATTTACTACATTTCTTTTGATCTTCATTACATTGGTTTTATCTGTGCAAAACCTTTTTAATTTAATGTAATCAAAATCATCTAATTGGTTTTTGGTGATGTTCTCCAACCCTTCCTTTGTCATAAACTGTTCCCCTTTCCATAGATCTGACAGGTAGACTAGTCCTTGATCCTCTAATTTGCTTATAGTATTGTTTTTTTATGTCTATGTCCTATAACTATTTGGATCTTATCTTGGTAATGGGTGTGAGGTGTTGGTCTAATCTAAGTTTCTTCCATACTAACTTCCAATTATGCCAGCAATTTTTATCAGAGGGAGTTTTTATCCCAATGGCCAGACTCTTTGGGTTTATCAAACAGCAGATTACTATAATCATCTCCTGCTTTTACACCTAGTCTATTCCACTGGTCCACCACTCTATTTCTTAGCCAATACCAAACATTTTTGATGACTGATGCTTTATAATATAATTTTAGAATGGGTAGGGCTAAGCCACCTTCTTTTGCACTTTTTTTCATTAAGCTACGGGGAATTCTTGACTTTTTATTTCTCCATATGATTTTACTTACAATTTTTTCTAACTCATTAAAGTAATTTTTTTGGAATTTTGATTAGTAGGCCACTAAACAGATAGTTTAGTTTTGGTAGAATTGTCATTTTTATTATATTAGCTCTACCTATCCATGAGCAGTTGATATTTTCCCAGGTATTGAAATCTAATTTAATTTGTGTGAGAAGTGTTTTATGATTGTTTTCAAAAAGATTCTGAGTCTGTCTTGGCAAATAGACTCCCAATTATTTTATATTGTCTGAGGTTACTTTGAATGGGATTTCTCTTTCTAGCTCTTCCTGCTGTTTCTTGCTAGACATATATAGAAAAGTTGAGGATTTATGAGGGTTTATTTTATAACCTGCAACTTTGAAAAAATTGCTAGTTGTTTGCAGTAGTTTTTTAGATGATTTCTTGGGATTCTCTAGGTAGAACATCATGTCATCTGCAAAGAGTGAGAGTTTTGTCTCTTCTTTCCCAATTCTAATTCCTTCAATTTCTTTTTCTTCTCTAATTGCTGCTGCTAACATTTCTAATACCATATTGAGTAGTAGTGGTGATAATGGGCACCCTTGGTTCACCCCGATCTTATTGGAAATGCCTCTAGCCTCTCCCCATTGAATATAATGCTTGATGATGGTTTCAGATAGATACTGCTAATTATTTTAAGGAACAGTCCATTTATTCCTACACTCTCTAGTGTTTTTAATAGGGATGGATGCTGTATTTTGTCAAAAGCTTTTTCAGCACCTATTGATATGATCATATGATTTCTGATGGATTTGTTGTTGATATAATTGAGTATCCTAACAGTTTTCCTAATATTGAACCAACCCTGCATTCCGGGAATAAATCCTACTTGATCATAATGTATTATCCTAGTGATGACTTGTTGTAATCATTTTTGCATCTATATTTATCAGGGAGATAGGTCTATAATTTACTTTCTCTGTTTTAACACTTCCTGGTTTAGGTAACAGTACCATATTGGTTTCCTAGAAACAGTTAGGCAGAGTTCCATCTTACCCTATTTTTCCAAAGAGTTTATATAGGATTGGAACCAATTGTTCCTTAAATGTTTGGTAGAATTCACTTGTGAATCCATCAGGCCCTGGAGATTTTGTTTTAGGGAGTTCAATAATGGCTTGTTGAATTTCTTTTTCTGAGATAGGGTTGTTTAGATATTTAATCTCTTTTTCATTTAACGTGGGCAACTTATATTTTTGTAAATATTCATCCATTTCACTTAGATTATCAAATTTATTGGCATAGATTTGGGCAAAATAATTTTGAATTATTACTTTAATTTCCTCCACATTGGTGGTGATTTCACCTTATTCATTTATGATAATAGCAATTTGGTTTTCTTCTTTCTTTTTTTTAATCAAATTGACCAGAGGTTTATCAATTTTATTGGTTTTTTCATAATACCAACTTTCGGTTTTATGTATAAATTCAATATTTTTTGCTTTCAATTTTATTAATTTCTCCTTTAATTTTTAGAATTTCTAATTTGGTACTTAATTGGGGTGTTGTCCCACTGGGTGTGCATATATATTCAATATTGAAATGACTTTATTGTGTGTGGTACCTTTTTGGAGGATAAAGCCCAGACTCACCTGCCTGCATTCATCCAAGGCTGCCGGGGGAGACAAATCCCAAGGTAGATGTTCTTTCTCCTGGCTTTTCTTTCTGAGTTTTCTGGATCAGATTTCTTTTAAGAGGTTTGTTTCCTGTGATAGATGGGGAAGAGATCAGGAGACTTTAGAACTGTGTCTGTCTTCTCTCCACCATCTTGACCGGAAGCGGGTGATCAACTTTAATGGACCTGCTCATTCCATCAGTACAATAATCTGGCACAATTTTGGGATATCTGTAATGGAGAATACCGTCTCTATCCAGAAAAAGAATTGTGGAGTTTGAACAAAGATCAAAGACAGTTATTTTTAATTTTAAAAAAGTTATATCATTATGTAATTTTGCTATCACTCATTTTTCATTTTTCCATTTAAGATATAATTTCTCTCTCATCACATTCAAATTAGATTAATGTTTACCATGTAAATAATGTAAAGAATAACAGACTGTCTTTTGTTTGAGCTGGGGGAGGGAAGTGAAATTAGGAGAAAAATTTAAAGTGGGAAAAATAAATCATTGCACAGTTCTATCCCTGCCTCCTATAATTCTGCCCTGATTAGGGGATGAGCTTTTTATGTGTTTTAGATGACCCTCTCATATCACTCTGGTTATCATGGAGAGTTTTAGTTTGTTTTGTTTAATTTTTATTTTTTTTACCCCCAGCTTCTCTGGGACATCCTTATGCTAATGGTTTAGATCCATGGTTCAGTAAAAATTAATTGTGAGCATCTCATTGAAAGCCTGTGTCTTCTGGAGCAAAAGAGCTCCATATCATGGATAATTAGAACATGTAAATTGAAATAACTCTATGATTCCACTCTATATCAATTGGGAAAGACTGAAAGATAATAAAAATCATAATTGTTGGAGTTACTTAGGAAATCAGTGCAATGTTTTATTGTTGGTGAAGAGTTGTGAAATACTTCACCCATTCTGAAGAGTAATTTAACTTTAACTCAGAATAGTTCTAAATTACTCTAAATTACATGGTTAGAGGAAGTACATTAAGGTTGATCATCAGCCCCATGTAGTGGTTAGGGTATCCAAGATTCTTCAGGTTCTGCTCATCTCACTGAGGATCATTTCATGCAAATCCTTCCAGGCTTCTCTTAATTCTCATGCCTCCTAGTTTCTGGTAGAATGATAGTGATCCATCACATACATATACAACAATTTGTTCAGCCATTCCCCAATTTATTGACATTCATTCAATTTCCAATTCTTTGCCACCACAAAGAGGGCTGCTATGAATGCTTTTGTGCAAGTGATGTTTTTACCCTTTTTCATGATCTCTGCAGGGTGTAGATCCAATAGTGGTATTGCTGGATTAAAGGGTATGCACATTTTTATTGCCCTTTGGGCATAATTCCAAAATACTCCCCAGAAAGGCTGGATGAGTTCACAGCTCCACTAATAATGCATTACTGTCTCAAATTTACCACATCCCTTCCAACACTAATCATTGTCCTTTCTCATCAAAATGGCCAGTCAGAGATACTTTAATTTGCATTTCTCATATCAGTAATGGTTTAGAACATTTTTTCATATGACTATGGATTCCTTTGATTTCCTCAGCTGTACATAGCCTGTGCAAATCATTTAACCATTTTACAATTAGGGATTTTTATTTTTATAAATTTGACTCAGTTCTATATGTTTTTTGGAAATGATGGGGGCGGCTAGGTGGCACGGTGGAGAGAGCACTGGCCCTGGAGTCAGGAATACCTGGGATCAAATCCAGCCTCAGACACTTAATAATTACCTATCTGTGTGGCCTTGGGAAAGCCATTTAACCCCATTTGCCTTGCAAATAACCTAAAAAAAATAAAAAATAGAAATCAGTCCCCTGTCAGAAATACTACTTGTAAAAATTGTTTCCCCATTTACTATATTTTTTTTTGCTCTTGGTTACAGTGGTTTTGTCTGTGCAAAAGCTTTTTAATTTAGAATGATCAAAGTTATCTAGTTTGAATTTTAATAATGTTCTCCATCTCTTCCTTGGTCATAAATTACTTCACTTTCCATAGCTCTGACAGGCAAACTATTCTTGATCTCCTATTTTGCTTATAATATTGTTTTTTTATGTCTAAATCCTGTACCCATTTTGATCTTATCTTGGTGTGTAGGGTGTGAGATGTTGGTTTAATCCAAGTTTCTGCCATACTAACTTCCAATTTTCCCAATCATGTTTATCATAGAGAGTTTTTTATCCCAGAAGCTGGACTCTTTGGACTCAAGCAGCAGATTATTATAATCATTTCCTGCTTTTATACCTATTCTATTCCAGTGGACTATTACTCTATATCTTAGCCAATTCCAGACGGTTTTGATGATTGATGCTTTATAATACAATTTCAGATCTGGTAAGGCTAAGCCACCTTCTTTTGCACTTTTTTTTAAGTCTGGTGAAATTGTTGACTTTTTGTTTCTCCATATAAATTTACTTGAATTTTTCTAACTCATTAAAGCATTTTTCTTTGGAATTTTGAATAAGGTACTAAGTAGTTTAATTTGGGTATAATTTTCATTTTTATTTTATTAGTTCAACCTATCCATGAGCATTTGATATTTTCCTAGATTTTTTAAATCTGATTTTCTTTGTGAGAGAAGTGTTTTGGACTTGTTTTCAGAGTTTCTGAGTCTGCATTGGCAAGTAGACTCCCAAGTATTCTAGTGTCTGAGGTTACTTTGAATGGGATTTTCCTTTCTAGCTCTTTCTCCTGCATCTTTCTAATCCTACAATGGAAATGTTGACAACCAATGAGAGTTTATTTTATATCCTGCTACTTCGCTAAAGTTACTAACCTTTTTTAGTAGTTTTTGAAATGATTTTTTAGGATTCTCTGGGTATACCATTAAATCATCTGCAAAGAGTGAGAGTTTAGTTTCTTCCTTTAAAATTCTAATTGTTTCAATTTCTTTCTCTTCTCTAATTGCTGAAGCTAACATTTTTAATAAAATATTGAATAGTAGTGGTGACAATGGGCATCTTTGCTCCAACCCTGATGTTATTGGGAATTCTTCTAGCTTATCCCCATTGCAAATAATGCTTCTTGAATGATAATGCTTCAAATAGATACTGCTTATAATTATAAGGAACAATCCCTTTGTTCCTATGCTCTCTAGCGTTTTTAGTAGGAATAGGTGCTGTATTTTACCATAGGATTTTCCAGTATCTATTGATATAATCATATGTTTACTGATAGGTTTCTTATTGATATAGTTAATTATACTAGCAGTTTTCCTAATATTTAACCAATCCTGCATTTGTGGGATAAATCCTACTTTGTCACAGTGTAGTGATAACTTGCATAGGTGCTTTGCTAGGATTTTCTTTAAGATTTTTGCATCTATATTCATCAGACAGGTAGGTCTATAATTTTCTTTCTCTGTTTTAACTCTTTCTGATTTAGGTATCAGCACTGTATTGCTGTCATTGAAAGAGTTAGGCAGAGTTCTGTTCTCACCTGCTTTGCCAAAGAGTTTATATAGAATTGGAACCAATTGTTCCTTAATGTTTTGTTTTTGTTTTTGCAAGGCAATAGGGTTAAGTGGCTTGCCAAGGCCACACAGCAAGGTAATTTTTAAGTATCTGAAGTTGGATTTGAACTGAGGTACTCCTGACTCCAGGACCGATGCTCTATTCACTGCACCACCTAGCCAGACCCTGTTCTTTAATGTTTGATAGAATTCACTTGTCATTCCCTCTGGCCTTGGAGATTTTTTCTTATGTAGTTCAATAATGGTTTGTTGAATTTCTTTTCTGAGAGAACATTGTTTAAGTATTTAATTTCCTCTTCATTTAACCTGGGCAACTTATATTTTTTGTAAATATTCACCTACTTCACTTAGATTATAAAAATTTTTAGCATACAGTTTGGAAAAATAATTCTGTATTGTTACTTAAATTTCCTCCTCATTGGTGGGGAGTTCATATTTTTCATTTATGATACTAGTAATTTGGTTTTCTACTTTCTTTTTTTAATAAAATTTACTGGGAATTTATCAATTTTATTGATTTTTGAAATAAACAACTATTGGTGGTATTTTTTAGTTCAATAATTTTCTTGCTTTTTGATTTTATTAATTTCTTTTATTTTTAGAATTTCTCATTTGGTATTTAATTGGCGGATTCTTAATTTGTTCTTTCTCTGTTTTTTTAGTTGCAATTTTAGTTCCTTTATTTTCTCTTTCTCCAATTTATTCATTTAAGCATTTAACAATATAATATATCCCCTGACAACTACCTTGGCTGTATCTCATAAGTTCTGGTGTGATGTTTCTTTATTGTCATCATCTAGGATGAAATCATTTATTCTTTCTTTAATTTGTTGTTCGATCCACTCATTCTTTAAAATGAGGTCATTTAATTTTCAATTTGATTTTGGTCTATCTTGCCCTGAGCCAGTATTGTATGTGATTTTTATTGCATTGTGATCTGGAGAAGAATATATTCACTCTTTCTGCCCTTCTGCATTTGATAATTAGGTTATTATGCCACAGTACTTGGTCTATCTTTGTGTAATTGCCATGTACTATAAAAAAAAAACATATATTCCTTTCTCATTCAGCTTTCTCCAGAGATTCATCTGGTCTAGGTTTTCTAACATTCTATTTGCCTCTCTAAATTCATTCTTATTCATTTTTTAGTTAGATTTATTTAAATATGCATGTGGGAGGTTGAGGTCTCACACCAGTAAAGTTTTGCTGTCTATTTCTTACTGTAACTCATTCAACTTCTCCTCCAAAAATTTGGATACCATACCACTTGGTGCATACATATTTACTATTGAAATTGCTTCATTGTCTATGGTAACTTTTAGGAGGATATGCTTTCCTTCCTTATTTATTTTAATGATATCTAATTTTGCAGCTGAGATAAGGATTACTATCCCTACTTTTTTCACTTCAGTTGAAACAAAAGATATTTTTCTCCTTAATAATGTTTTTACTCTATATGTATCTCTGCTTCAATGAAGTTCTTGCAAGCAGCATTTTGTATGATTCTGATTCTTAATAGTCTCCAAACTGCTTCCCCTTTCTTTCCCCTTTCCCTTTGCCCTTTCTTTCTTCTGTTTATTCCTCTTTTCCTCCCTGATCCCCCCTTTCACCTTTTAATACTTGAAAGGTAAGACAAGTTTCTCAACTTAACTGAGTGTGCATATGTGAAATTTAGGCCTAATCTAATGAGGGTAAGAATCAGTAGGTTCTCACCTCCTTCTTTCTTCCCCTCTATTGTAAGAGGTCATTTGTACCTCTTTATGTAATATGATTCACCCCATTCAGTCTTCTCTGTCCCCCTGCCTCTTTACTGTACCCCCTTATTAAGGAGATATTGCTTTTAAATCATTCTATCAGAGTCACTGATATGTCATGATTATCCATCACTTATGGGTAAATATATTCTCTCTATCACAGTTATAGTTCTTGAGAGTTATAAAAATCTATCTCCCAAGTTGAGATATAACCAGTTTAATCTTATTGAATAGCAGTTTTTTTCCTTTATTTTTTTTTACATTTTCATATGTATCTTGAATCTCCTGTTTGAAGTCCAAATTTTCTATTTAGCTCTGGACTTTTCATCAGGAAAAGCTGGAAGTCTCCTATTTTGTTAAATTTCTATCTTTTCCCAGGGGGAGAAGCTTCAGTTTAGCCAAGCAGTCGATTCTTCACTGCATTCCAAGCTCCCTTACTCTTTGGAATATTTCATTTCAGTTCCTTAATTCCCTTAATGTGGATGCAGCCAAGTCCTGTATAATCCTTATTGTGTCTCCTTGGTAACTAAATTGTTTGCTTCTGCCTGCTTACAAGATTATCTCTTTTATCTGATAGTCCTGGAATTTGAACACAATATCCTTGGTGTTTTCATTTTGGGATCCCTTTCCTAAGAGGATCAATGTATACTTTCAATAACTATTTTGCCCTCTGGTTCCATATCAGTACAGTTTTCCATCACTAAATCCTGTAATATTCAGTCCAGGCCTATTTTTTCTTCAATGTTGTCAGGAAGCCCAATGATTCTTAGGTTGATTCATCTGGATCTATTACTTAAATCAGTGATTTTGAAAATTAGGTATTTTACATTTTCTTCCACGTTCTCGATGTTTTTTTTTTTAACAGATTCTTGTTGTCACATGAAGTCATTAGTTTCCACAGATTCCATTGTTTTTGTTAGAGAAGAATTTTCTTCATTTACCTTTTGAAACTCCTTTTGCAATTAGTCAGTTACATTTCTGAAAGAGTGTTCCATTTATCCAAATGTAGTTTTGAGGGAATTATTTTCTTTTTGCATTTGTCCAATTGTATTTTTCCAAGGATTTGTTTTTTTTGGAAGACATTAATTTTCTCTTGCAAGGTGCCAATTTTCTCTTGAGTTTCTTTTCCCAATTCATTTTTAAGCTCCTTCCTGATTTCTTCTAGGAGGTCTTTGTGGGCTGAAGACCAATTCATATTCTCCTCAGAAGTTTTAGATCTCTCTCAGTTAGCATCTCTGTCTTCAAAGTACCTTGCAATGGGCCACCTTTTCACTGGCCTTTCTTTCTTTTCCTAGGATCTTGTGTTGGGGGAGGTTCTACCTCACAGAGGTTTGGTTTTGAAATCCCTAGTGCCTTTGTTCACTGAGTTTAGTAACTCTAAGTGGACTGACCAGTAAGGGATGATACATGCTTTACTCACTAGGTTTAGTAATGCCAAATGGGCCAGTCAGTAGGCATTGGTGCAGCAGGTTCTGGATTATCCTTAATGTGGGCTGTGCCCTGGGGCCTCATTCAGGTGAGGCAGCTCTGCTGCCCACCTGAGTCTGGGGGTATGGTGTGGGAAGGCTGTAATTGCATTTGTTCTGGAAGAGGGCTCTGCAGAAAGAATGGAGCTCAGAATGCTGAGCCAAGTGGATCAATATCCAGCTACTCTCTGAAATTCTCTGTGTTGGACCTTGCCCTCCAGTCCCCATGGGGCTCCCCAGACTGCCACTCCCACAGCCAAAGACTCTATGGCTAAGTACAGTCCTCTGGCTTCACCCTGTCACTTGCCCTGGGATGGCTCTCTGATCTCTGTTCCTTGTTCAACTGCATTCCCCTTGTACATGTAGTTGTTCTCCTAGCTTATCTTTCTGAGTTTTGTAGATCAAATTTCTGTTAAGAGGTTTCTTTCAGCTTATTTGTGAGGGGAAACCAGGAGAACTTAGTACTTTTATTCTCTCTGACATTTTGAATGGAAGTCTATTCTTAGATTCTTATAGAGTAATAACGCTCCATAACATTCACATAACACAACTTGTTCAGCCATTTCCCCAATTGATAGGCAGCCCCTACAATTCCAATTCTTTGACACTACAAATAGAGTTACTATAAATATTTTTGATCATTTGCAACTTTTCCCATTTTTAAAAAAATTCTTTTAGATGGATATGAGCAGTTTTATTGTTCTTTGGGAATGGTTCTTAATGTTCTCCAGAATGGTTGGATCAGTTCACAAATTCACAGCAATGCATTAATGTCCCAGCCTCTAAAATATTGATCTTTTTTTTATTTTTAATTATCTTAGACTACACACTTTTGATGACATAGTGAGTTGTATGTTTTGTCATATCCCTAAGAGTTAATGTAGCATTTGACATCAATATGTGCTTACCAAATGTTTCATTGTTCTATTGCATAAAATATGTGCTGATCTTTGTTTATAAAGGCCTCTCAGAATGTCTTGCACAGAACATATGCTTCTTATAGTTCTGAAAATCTTTATTGGATCTAAGTGGTTCTGAAACATCTTACTTTTTTGTCAGCTATAAAATTTGCTTCCTAACTTCCAAAAGAGTGCTTCAAAAGCCTTGACACCAAAAGCTTTCCTACTGCTGTCCCAAGACAAAAATTCTTCCAATAAACTTGTTTCCAGGATTTCTCCACTTCTTGCCTTAGGAGCTGTAAAATTTCATAAAAATTTTGCAAAGTTCTCTCCACCTATGATCACTTTTCTCATCTAGGATATGAAGCAAAAAATGATTTATTCAAATGACCTCCACTTTGCTTGTCTCATTCAGAAAAATAAATAATAAAATATTTCATCATTTTTGTTTTTAGAAAGTCATATATATAATTTATATTCATTTTTAAAGCAAAGTCTTTTTAGTCCTTAAAAATATTTTCTCAGGTCATACTGTCTATTAACATACCAGGGCTGTAAGTGGTGACATCAAAGGGAGAGAACTGGCAATGGAAACTGAAGATTACTCACAAAGCCAAAGACTTACAAAGACAAAGACAAAGCAAATACAATCTATCCATTTATTTAAGGAACAGAGAGAGGAGAGACAGAGACAGAAAGAGACACAGAGACAGAAACAGTGAAGCAAAAGAAATAATGAGTCAGAGAGATATATAGAAAAAATATCAGAGAGGTATGGAGATACAGAGACAGACAGAGAGAGAGGAGACAATCAGAGAGAAACAGACAGAGACATAAAAAGTCAGAGACACAGAAAAAGAATCACAAAGAGACAGTCATAGAGACAGAGAGATAAAGACAGAGAAACAGCAACAGTGGCAGATAGGCAGACAGAGAGCAGAGACATTGTCGGAGGAGAAACTCAGAGAGAGACAGAGACAGAGAGACACAAAGACAGAGAGGCTGCTAGAGACACCAGAAGAGAGACAGAGACAGACAGAGATAGACAGATAGAAAGACAGAGGCAGAGAGAGACAAACAGAGAGACAAAGAGAGGAGACAGAGAGAAAGAGAGATAGTGAATTGAAGAGATAGAGACACATAGAGTCACAGAGAGGAAGAGACAGATACAGTCAGAGAGAAGACCTTAGTAGTAAACAAATGTTTTTAGACCAAAAAAGACATTATTTTTCTTATATTTCATTTAATAGAACAATATATCTAAGGAATAAGAAATGAGTACATTTAGAAACAATTTGAATATTCTCTACACAGAGCCCAAGATTTGTTGAATACTACTGTCAGAAAAAATTTCGAATGAATTGTATTAAATGAGTTAATTTAATGTGAAATTTTATCAATCACTTATGGTGTTAGTTACATCTTAGAATCTCTATGACATAGAAAAGGCAGTAGTGCTTTGCCAACTTGAATCCAATAAATGGAATTAGCATAGAAAAAGTGAAGTGACTCCACTCTAGAGCTGTGTGAAATGCAAGGAGTGGATAAGTTTCAAATCTGGAGATCTATGAAAAATCTTCATCAGGCTAGCACTTGACTTTTGGATAAGGGAGTGGGGGGGAAGCTTAATTTATAAAAGATAAACAAAAAAGAAGAAACAGTTTTCATAGGAGGGAATCTGGAATTCTAAATAAATAAGAAAGGATAACAAAAGTCAGAGGAGAATCAATAGATAGAGAAATTAAATAATGATGAAGAATTGATTTAGTAGGGCTGAGGCATAGCAAACAAGGCCTGTATGCTATGGTCAGATAATACTAGGGTTTTTGATTGAAAAAGTGAAAAGAATTGTGCCTAATGAGATGCAGAGTTTCAAAAGGATGTGCTGAAGTGGAGAGGATGACTGGGTCATGGTATTTGAGGAAATACTTAAAATGGGAAGATAAAGGCTTTAGGCTTACCACAGTTCTTGATATATACTTGGATTATAATAACTGCTTGTTAATGTTGAAGGAGTTGTGGAGTGACTTGAAATTCTGTAATATAAGGGGCAGATTTGAGGAGGAGAGAAGAGTAAACTAAGTGATAAAACTGAGAAAAGAGGAACAATAATGTCACTGTTCACATACTACCATCAAGATCTTTGTAGGGGAAGCAATTTTTATTAAGTGAACTTCAAAAGAGAAAAAGTCATAAAAATAATTCAAATAAAGAAAGATTATCTGAATGTGGCATTAGAGAGCAAGTAAAACTTCTTCACTTCTTCGGAAGGGTATATATATAGTGTTATATGAGAGGAAGTAAAGCCATTGCTGGAAATGGCAGAGATGGAGTATAATCGTATAATCTGGGTGAAACCAACTCTCTATGAGTGTATAAAAGTATAGGAATAATATATAAATGTTTTCAGAATAAAGGGTAAGTCTTTATGGAATTTGCCACTACATTTTGAGAATTATCAAATGTAAACAAGAATGGCAGCTTGGTGGTACAATGGATGGAGTACTAGGCCTGAAATCAGACAAACTTCTCTTCCTGAATTCAAGTCTAGTCTCACTCACATAATAGCTGCATGACCCTGTGCAAGTCATTTAATCCTATTTGCTTCATCTTTTAAATGAACTGAAGAAAGAATGGCAAGCCATCTGAGAGCCAGGTTTTGAACTCTGGGAAGCTGATGAAGCATTGGGATACCCTTGCAAAGGGCACAAACTGGAAACACGAAAATGCCAGAGTGGAAAATCCTGGACCCCAGAAAAAAAGCAAAAACAAAACAAACAAACAAACAAACAAACCAAAACCTTGGAGTATAAACCTATGCCACTGGAACAGAGTTCACTTGACAAATAGCTAAAAACATCCAAAAGGAAATACTAACCAATTCACAGTTAGTATTCAGATAGGAACAATAAAAATACCATCTCATAAGAGGAAAGAAACTTTAGAGAATTCTCATGGGGTGTCTCTAGGTGGCACAGTGGATAGAGCACCAGTCCTGGAGTCAGGAGTACCTGAGTTAAAATCTGGCCTCAGACATTTAATAATTGCCTAGTTGTGTGACCTTGGGCAAGTCACTTAACCCCATTGCCTTGTAAAAAAAAACAAAAAAAAAGAAGTAGGAGAATCCTCTCAACATCTGTTGAATAGCTAGCAATTTCAAAGAGAACTCTTGGAAAAGTTCAAAAATAATTTTAAAAATCAAAGAAGAAAGAAGAAGAAAATGGAGAAAAGAAATGTGTCACATAGGAGAATTTTGTAAAATTGACAGAAGAAAGCAATTTTAAAAGTAAAATTGACAAGCTGCAAAATAATTGGAAAAAGAAATGGAAAAGCTAATATATAGAAAATTAAATCTTTAAAACTAGAATTGGACATATGACAATGAATTACTGTGAAACACCAAGATGTCATCAAACAAAATCAAAAGGTTGAAAAATAGAAAAGATTGTAAAGTACCTTTTAGGAAAAATGACTGACCTGGAAAATAGATCAAGGAGAGATAATTTATGAATTATTTGTCTATCAAAAAACCACAATCAGACAAAGAGGCTGGACAATATCATGCTGGAAATTATCATGGAAATTGCCCTAATAATCTAGAACTCAAAGATAAAAGAATCCCTTAAAGAATCCATCAATCATCCACAGAAAGAGATCATAAAATTTAAAAAAATTCCAAGGAATATTGAAGTCAAATTTAAGAATTCTCAGCTAAAGGAGAAATACTGCAAGCAGCCAAAAAACAAACAATTTAAAAACCAGGGAGCCATAGTCAGAATTCCACAGAACTTAGCAGTTTTAACATTAAAGGATCACAGTAATATGATGATTTAGATGCCAGTGGAACTTGAACCACAAACTAGAATCAACTATCCTGCAAAATTAAGCATATTCTTTTGGGGGGAAAAGATGGGTTTAAAACAAATAGAGGATTTTCAAACTTATCCAATAAAAATATCTAAACTGAACAGAAATGTTTACCTTCATATATATAGAACTCAAAATATGCATAAAAAGTAGTAGAAGGGGAAGAAATATTAATTAATAAGACTAAACTGTCAGCTTCTCAATAGAGGAAGATAATACTTGTAATTTTTGAGAACTTTATATCTCTTACAATAATTGAAAGGAACATATTTAGATAGTGTAGGCATAATTTGATTGTACTATGATCACACTTTTAGCTCTTACGGGTTGTGTTTCTATTGGATCAGTGGAAGGGAGGACTTGAAAAGTGAATGTGGTTTTAAATTTGCTATGATATAAAATTCTTAGCTCTTTAGGGTTGTATTTATATTGGCACAGTTGAAGGAATTGTTCTTGCAAAAGTAGTATGGGTTTAAATTGATTATGATGCAATGATGCTTATGGTTCTTCTGTCCATACAGATAAAAGAAGTGGACTCTGACATAGGGTTTTGGTGCAAGACAGGCATACAATAATTAAGATGTCAAAAAGTGGATTATACCAGGAGAAGTAGAAATCAGAGGATAAATGAAATTTAAATTATGAGGTATAAAAGACATAGTATAGTAAAATGAAAGACAGAAGGGTTTGAGGACTGAATTAAGCTTACTCTCTACAGATATGACTCAAAGAGGGAATAGCATACATTTCCAAATGTGTTAAGGAATTTATCCTATTTTATAGGGCAGTAGAGGGGGGGAGGGAAAGGAAAAAGTGAGACTGATAAAAGGTAAAGTAAAGGTAGAAGTAAAGTTAAAGAAAAAGTAAAGTAAATGCGAAAGGGAGAAGAAAAGGGAAGAGGGGTGGCGAAAAGGAGGGCAGAATTAGAGATATAAAAGTTAGAAGCAGAACATTTGTGAGAAGGTATAAGGAGAAAGGAGAGAGAAAAGTACAAGAGGGAGAGGAAAAAATGGAAGGAAATATAGAATTAGAAATCTTAACTATGAATGAGAATGGAATGAACTTTCCCATAAAATTGACATAGAAAGCACAGTGGAATAAAAAGCAGAATCTACAGGGTTTTTGTTTTTGTTGTTTGAAAGAAACAAAATATGTTGTTTACAAGAAACAGACTTGAAGCAGAGAGATATACATAGGGAAAAGGCTAGAGCAGAATATATTAACTTTCAGGTAAAGTTAAAAAAAAGCAGGTGCAGCAATCTGATTTCAGATAAAGCAAAGCAAAAATGATCTAATTAAAAGTAATATGGAAGGAGAAAGATATTGTAAAGCTACGGCTAACTAATGAATGTATTTGTGAAATTTTCTAACATACTCCTTACAATGTCCATCAAACGGCTTGACAAGCTATGGTATGATGATGGTGTTTTTTGTTAATTCTCAATGAACACCATGACAACGGAGGGGTGAAACCATGACAAGTTCATAGATTGGGTTTGAGTAAGGGAATGCTGTGTTAAGTCACCAGCCTCACTTTCTCCTACAGAATCATCTGGGTCCAGTGGCCAGATATGAATCAGGATGATTGGAGATGGTACTGGATGTAAGGTAGTCCGAGTTAAATGACTTGCCCAAGGTCACAAAGCTAGTAAGTGTCAAGTGCCTGAGAAATTAGAACGCTGGTCTGCCTAACTTTGAGGGCAGAGCTCTATCACTGTACCACCTAGCTGTCTTCACTATTATATGGAATGGCATTTAAATGTTATGGAGTACTATTCTTCTATAAGAAATAATGAGCAGAAGGAGAACATTATACACATTAACAGTACTCTTGTGAGATGACCACTTATAGTGAGTTTCTATCAACAGTTCATCAGTATTGTACATCAGTCCTATGATGGCATGCATGTCCAGGTTCTAGATAATGGATGATGCTCTCAAGATTTCCTAATCACAATGGTGTACAACAAGGCTATGTCCTAGCTACCAAGCTTTTTAACATGAAGTTTTAAGACACACTATCAAGTGTCTTCAATGAAAAGGAACAAAACATCAAGGTCAAACACCACATTAATGAAAAATTCTTCAACTCAAAAAGGCTACAAACCAAGACTAAATTGGAGGGTGTGGTGCATGATCTTCTGTTTGCAGATGATTGTGAACTCAATGCAGCCTCTGAAAATAAGATGCCACAAAGTATGGATGTATTCTCTGCTACTTGTACTAATTGTGGTCTAACAATTATCACTAAGGAAGCACAGGTGTTATTAGCCAGAACCATACCATCTATATTTGGAACCCTCGATTACAGAAAATGGAGAAGTTTTGAGTACTGTGGAAAAGTTCACTTACCTTGACAATGTCCTTTCCAAAGTGATATACATTGATAATGAGGTTGACACTTGCATTGCTAGAGCTAGCTCAGTATTTGGGAGAATCTGAAAGAAAAGTATGGCAGATAAGAGGTACTTAACTAACTGCCAAATTGAAGATCTATAGAGTTGTGCTGATCTCATTGTTGTATTCCTGTAAACTCCAACAGTCTACCACTGCCACGTTAAGTTAGGAAGATTCTGAAGATCACCTAAGAGGAGAAGATACCAGACACTGGAGTTCTTTCTTGAACTAAAATTTAAACAATGAAACGTTACTACAGCGCATGCAACTATGTTAGGCTGATCATGTTTTTAAAATGCCAGAAGTATATTTGTCAAAAAGACTATTTTATAGAGAGTTTACACAGGGCAAACCATCACAAGGGGATAAGGAGAAGAGAAACCTAAAGGCTCTGAAAGTCTCTCATCAGAACTTCATAATTGGTTATATAACATGGGAGACACTGACACAAGACTGCCCAGTATGACATGCCTTCATCAGAGAGAGTGCTACAATCTATAAAGAAAGCAAAAATTGAAGCCGTTCAAAGGAATGGTAATTTTAGGGTAAGCACTCCAGGTGTTCACATGCACTATTTGTGCTGAACCTGCATTCTGAACTTGTATACTCTGATCAGCCACAGTGGGACACACTGTAATTTGTCTCAGACACAGTGTTGTCATTTTGCTCTTCTTGGATACAGAAGGACATTGAACATAACAAACCCATCAAGAAAAATTTTGAAGGGCAAGACATGTTAAGGAAATTTCCATCTGTGTTCAGGGAAGAAAATATGAATTCTGAATGCTGAGCAAAGCATATTATGTTCGCTTTTTAAAACTTCATTTATCTTTTTCATTCTTATTGTATTTTCTCCTTAGTTATAGTTCTTCTAGCATAACATAACTAATATGGAAATATAATAAAATCAACTGTTCATGGGGTAGTTAGGTGGCACATTGGATAAAGCAGTGTTCAGGAGATTCAGGAGAACCTAAGTTCAAGTCCAACCTCTGACACTTAATACTTACTTAGCTGTGTGATCTTGAGTAAGTCACTTGACCCCATTACCTTGGGGGAAAAAATGAAAAGGAAAAAAATGATTATACATGTACATCCTCTATCAAATTGTTTGCTTCCAAGGGGAAGGTGAGAAGGAAAGGAAGACGGTAGATAAATCTGAAACTCAAAAACTTGAAAATGGATGAATGTTGAAAATTATCTTTGCCTGTAATTGGAAACAAATGAATAAATAAAATATTTTAACAAGAGTCAATGACATATATTTATTACATTTAGTGTAATTGAAAAATATTTGATCATTATTGTTTCTTGGTTCTGAGTCAAATTCTCCATTGATTGTGAGATTGTGCCAGTCAAAGAGCTGACCTTTTAATCAGGACATACAGGATTGAGTAGTAACTCTTGACATAGACTGTGCTGATTCTGGACAATTCAATTAAAAGTTCAGGGTTTAAGGTTATTTTAAGACTATAATTTGAAGAGCATATACTAAATTTGATTCATAGTGTGCTCTACTTATTGACATTAGTATATTTTGTGCATTTTGCAATTACTTTAATTGGCAATTCATTTATATTTTTTCCTGTTAAATTTTGTAATTGCAATATTGAAATATTTATTTTGTGAATTTATCTTGTTATAAGTTACATCACTAAAATATGGTATTTGCATAATCTTCAGTGCCTCCTGTGAAGACTTTTTTCTTCTTTTTTTGTGAAGACTTTAAAAGATAAATTCATGCTGTATTTTCTCAAAGACTTTTTCCTTTTACTTATATCATCATGTTTGATTTTTTGGATAAATTATCCTTGAATTCCTAGAAAATTCAAATTATTCATAGTAAATACACATATATATATACACATATGAACATACACTTTCATATATTGCTATATGTTTTGCTAATATTTCATATGCATTTATAAAATTTCATTTATTTTATATCACTTATGTTTTGCCCTACATTTTTTATTTCTCCCTCCCAGACAATTATCATGTAATTAAGCAATCAATTTTAAAAGAAAATGACTAAAAGAAAAATAAGAGAAAGCACCACAAAAATGGCATCATAGCATCAAGGTCAGTGTACATAGAGTGTGTCCAATTGTACATGATCATAACACTAAAAACTCAAAAGACTAACAGAGTCAGGGTCAAATAGTTTATATGATCATTTGGGAGGGAGATTTTATGCATCTTGTGAATTCTTAAGATCTATGGAAATTCTTTGTTCATAGTGAATGGCACCTTTCTTTTTGTAAGCTGCCCAAGCAGGACAATCCTATGCCAGTGTCTACCAAATAATAACTGATTCCAAAATTCTTCAGAGAGACAGTGAATATGTTTTTGTGTTATTTCTTCTGGTCTCCATATGAATAATTGCCTTGTGTATGTTCTCTTTTAGGGAACTTTTAGGCAAGACATCTTACCCTTTTAGACAAACCCCTTCCTCCAAACCAAAAAACTTTTAGCAAATTAGTTTTTTAGATTAATCAATGTTGGGCATTTGAATGTTACTAACCCATCAAAACTGTGCTCTCTGCAGTTGAATTTGAATATTTGACAATTCAGCTGGAGAAGTTTTGATTACTGTGGACAAGTTCACTTACCTTGACAATGTCCTTTACAAAGAGGTACACATCACTATAGTGATGCAGTGGGTCACCTTATTTTTCCAGGTGATCTTCCTGAAACAATGCAAGTGGAAAAAGTTTATTTTTCTGGTATGACACTGGTAGACTGCTCAGGTTTCACAGGCATAAAACAATAAGGTCAGTGCAATGATTCTTTATACCTTCTGCTTGGTAAGCAGACTAATAATTCTTGTCTCCTGAACATTTTTTTCTGAGCCTCTCACATGCTCAGCTCAGTCTAGAAATGTGTGCAACAAGTTCATCTGCTTTGTGTATATCCCTGGAAAATAAAATGCCAAGGAAAGTGAATTTAGCCACAACATTCAAAATTTCTTCATTTGCTGTAACCAGTTGTTCTACATATGGATGATGTAGTACTTGAAGTTGGAGAACATCTGTTTTCTAGGTCTTAGTTATTAAACCAAAATTTTCAAAAGTAATAATGAATAGAACCATTGTTTTATCTCAACCTTAGAGGATAGACTGACTATAAAATCATTTAAAGCTTGGTCATTCATTGAAGTTACCAAGTTCTTATATCACATCTAAGTAGTGTTGATATTTGTCTTTCCAGTAGACTTTGATGATGCTGGAAAAGAGAGTAAGACTGATGTTTTAGTGCAACTCTGTTTCAATTAAAAACAAATTAATTGCAAATTGAATGGCATCACCCATATCATTTTATTATTTCATTATTTTACTATTCAATATCTTTATTGTTTAGATAAGAGATTTATTTAAATATTTTGCTATTTGAATCTTTAAGTTTTGTTTTTACATGATGATTTTCCCATTTCATTGAGATTGACTTTCTTCTGCAATTGAGCTAATTAACATTTCAAAAAATAATTTATTACTCCTTAAATAATATTATTTACAAATTTGTACAGTTGAAGTCTGCTTTTAAATCAAGTGTTAGTACCCCTTTTATGGAAAAAAAATGTGCTTTTCTACCTATTTAATACATTCACTGTTTATTAGGTGCTGGTAGTCTTTATTTACTAGTATTTTGAATTCTTACAAGTTAAAATAGTCATTCTAATTTTTAAAAAATTATGTGATAATAAAGTGATTGTGGTTAGCTTCTTTATATCTCGTTTCCAAGAGGCTACTGCCCAACTTTTGAAATATACCCAAGTTTCCTCAGATATAATTTTTTTATTCAGTTAGGCAGGCTGGATAAGATATATAGAGAAGTCTAGAAATTAGGAGAATAGTCTATTCATGATCCATCCTCCGCAAGTCAAAATCTTTAGATTTTTTCCCTCATTTTCCATTTCCATCTCCTGCCACTCTCCCTGAGATATATTTCTGAATCATAAAAATTTTGCCTATAATAGATATTTACCTCCAAGAACTACTGCTTCTAGATTGCCTACTTACTTAATTTTTCCAGATAAACAAAGTAGGGGGTCTAATCCCTCTGCCTAGTACAGAAAAGAACAAACACAGAGGAAAAGAAACAAGACCTGAGTCCTTCAAAGGACTCAGAATTCAGGATTCAGAATTCAGTCTCTCTTCTTACTGCATTCACTCTTACTGGACAGAACTTGTGGTCACTAACAACAACTGAGTCCAACCGAAAAGCCAGGCAATGAAGAAAATGTTAGAGGCTACCTAAGATTTTTTTGGAACTTCCCCAATTCTAGTTAAACAATCAATTATAAAGCTTTCTCACGGACAAAAAATGTTTTAGCACTCAGTAATTTGTTTTATGCCTCTTTAGATATACAAATAAATATAAATGTGGTATATATATATATATATATATATATATATATATATATACACAAACATATTCAAAATAACCAGATGAAACTATATATAATGCCTTCATATCTCAATTAATAATTTCATGAATTACTGACATAAACTAAAAACAAAAATATCCATTGCTAGCTAATCTAATATTCTCCCCTTCCTCCTTCTTTCTATTCCCTTCCTCATCTTCTCTCTATATATTTGTCTCTCTCTTTCCCTCTCTTACCCCCTCCTCTCTCCCTGTTTCTCACTTTTTCTCGTTCTCTACTTAAATTTGGAAAACTACCACCACCCTTGTACTCACCTTCCAGTCTGGTAAAAAATTAGATTGCTCCTTATTAGCACAGTGGTTGAAAATTTAAATATTGCTCTTTTCCATAGTGAAGTATTTTTTATAAAATTCTAGTAGATGATTAAAAGTCATAACTTGTAATGTTATACTATACACATATAGAGACAATGATGACAGTTTTTATTTGAAAATTTTCAATGAGTAGGAAAAAAGAGCAAGACTTTTTTCTTCAGAAACCTCTTATTTTTTGTGTTGCATTTTATTTTTTATTTTACTTTTGCTTTACATTCATTCAGTACGAATTTTTGGAAATTTGACTCCCATTTCTTAGTTCTACTTTCCATAGCAATGAACAAGGTCAATGTCTCTTATTCATAAATGTCAATTCTTGAGTAGAGATAACTTGTTCTCCCTGGATTTTCCTTTAAAATTTAACTTAAGACTTAAAGATCTGTAGGATTTATCTTTCTGAACTTTCTTAAATATTTCTTAATTATTTCAGACTCTCAATCTGGAGAAAAAAATATGCTCTACACAACTTTTACCTCCAAATGCCTTTATCTTGCTTAAATCTATAAAATTATATATGGATATAATTTAAATTCTTTTCTCCTTTACTTTCTCCTCCCAACTTCCCTCTCTCCCTTTATTTTTTCCCCTGTTTTTTTTTTCTTACTGGCACTTAGTAACCTCACCCTAAGCTATCATGATGAGTCTTCTAGATAGACAATTCAATGTGCATAGATTGATTACAACAGGTTGGCTTGGGACCCATCCATGCTCACTGATCACTAACCCCTTTATCCTTGGGTATCAGGACAGGAAAAAATGTTATTGGTAGAACATGCTATATGAGGTCTTCTGAGTCTGGAATTTAGATGCTACTTCAGGAAATGTAAACTGTGAAGGGTCTAGCTGTGGGTACAAGAAGGAAATCCTGGCACCTTCATGGCTTTGATTATAGTTGAGTATCAGAAAGATATAAATTAATGGTTTATTAATGGGTATCTAACTGTTCACAAAAACTAAATGCTCTAGCAAGATGGAAATATAAACATTTATTTTTTTTTTGATGTGTGTTTCCAGAAGAAGAGGAAGAAAGATGTAGATAATCCTGGCAGAAGTAGCAAGAACACAGGGTAATTAGAAATTTAAAAGATAAATCTTAAGTTGCTAAGTTAGATTTAGATAAGTGTTCAATTTTATTTTCTAATTAAGTGTCACAAAAGTTTTTCAACATTCATCCACATGTAAATTTACAGGTTACAAAATTTTCTTCCAATCCCCTTCCCCACCCTCCCCTCAATGGGAAACATTTTAGTGAATATTGCACATGTACATTAGTGTTTAACATGTTTTACATATATGTCATTTTCTGTATAAGGAATTAGGACTAAGAGAAAAGAAAGAAAACTTTGTAATAGGAAGAAAAATATAAAAGAAATTTTACATGTTAACATAGTGTTCATTCAGATTCTGTAGTTTTTTTGTTTTGTATTGTTTTGTGGATGTGGATGGCATTGTCCATAGCTGCATTCATCAAAGTTCATTAGCTCACAGTGTTGTAATTAATATGTACAATGTTCTTTTGGTTCTGCTCCCTTTACTCAGCATCACTTCCTGTAATTATTTCCATGCTTCTCTAGAGTCTGATCTTTCATGATTTCTTATACAACAATAGTATACCATAACATTCATATGCTATAATTTGTTCAGTCATTTCTCAATTGAAGGGCACCCTCTCAATTTCTAATTATTTGCCACCACAAAAAGAGGTGCTATGAATATTTTGGAACAAGTGGGACTTTTCCCAATTTTTAAGATTTCTTCTGGATATGGTTGTAATTTTGGTATTGTTGTGTCAAAAGGTATGATCAGTTTTATTGCTATTTGGTCATAGTTCCATGTTGCAAAAGCTGAAGTGAATAAAGTGTCACAGGAAAAACTCAGGTATTCAGGAATGGGATTTTTTGTTTGGTCATTTCAGACATGTCTGACTCTTTCTGACCCCATTTTTGTTTTCTAGTCAAAGATACTAGAATTGTTTGTTATTTATTTCTCCAGTTCATTTTATAGGTGAAGAGCTCAGAGTTGTTGCTTGCCTGGGTTCACAAAGTTAGTAAGTATTTGAGACTGAATCTGAAATCAGATCTTCCTCACCCTAGGACTAACTCTCTATCCACTATATCACCTAGCTGCCTAGGAGGAAAAGAAGACCCCCCCGCCCAGTTAGTTGGATTTACTTCAAAAAAGTATCATTATCCTTGTGATCACAAGCATCTAGTTAAAAGTTCAATTATCAGGGTATAAGGCCAGATTAGAATGAGGAGTGAGACTAACTTTATAGAGAAACTAAAATATAACTAAAACTCTTGACATGTACTAAACGAACTCCAAACAATTCCACAGATTAGTTGAGACCTTGGGAAAGTGACAAGTCTGAGTCATAGTTATATTTAAAAACTGATAAAATTAAAATTATTTTGGGGAGTCGAAGAGAAATTATTAATAGAAGTTGCTACCTCTGATTAAATTTGATTAATGTGGCAAGGATAACTTATCTCTCCCCTCTCCACTCCCATCTGGATCTCTTATCTCATCAGTGTAGATTAATTCTATGATAGAAATTGACTCCCCTGTTCAAAATTAGTAATTTTTCTGTAATTTAAAGACTTAATATTTGGCCAAGAAACTCGATGTGTATTTCCAGAATCATTAAAAGAAGTAAATTTGAAACCAGGTCATCTGTTTTAAATCTTGTTCTCTGTCTCCTAAGGCATCATGTCTCCCAAGGGAGATTCAAGGGAGAGCTTGAATTGAATCAAGAAGTTCCGTCTCCTGCACTTAAGGCATTTATACCTGTTTCTATGAAACTGGAACCAGACCACCAACATGCTTCCACAAACAGCCATCAAAAAGATAGCATTAAATTAATTTAAAACAGACTAAAGCAACTGATCTATAAATAAAGTATTTTACTCCTCTCTTAAAAATTATGATACCTTGAGCCTTTTTCCTCTAATTATTTAAAGGAAAATCCTGACATATAGCAGCTGAAAAGTTTTAAAACAATTTTGTTAATCCTATGCTTGAAGAATGATGTACAAATTCCAAAAACTAAGTTTATTTTGGCATTGTAAATGCCAAAGTATTTCTTACAGATACAATCATCCTGGCATAGAGGCTCAGAAGATAATCCCTTTTGAAAAAATTCAAACAAGATATTTATCTAAAAATGTTTTAAATTACCATTTTAGGATATTCGTGTTCTTTTCCTTACATATGGACTCCGATGGTTTTTGTATAGTTCTCAAGAGGGAAAAATTATAACAGTATGAAATTGATAGAATCTAAGTCCTTATTAGGGGCCTTATTTCTGAGTTCATAATCAAAGTAACACCATATGTATTATGTCCACACATATAAGCACACCATGTTCTCATACTCACTTGAGCCTGTAGTTTTTTCATGGAATGCATCTGTATTTAGTAAATTCAACAGTTAACATAGACACAGAAAAATTAAATTTCAGCAGATACATGCCCTGGTTTCAAGAATTATAGACTCAAAGAGGTAAAGGTTTTATTAGTACAGTAAAGGCTCACTAAAATCTTAGTTAATAGATGCATCATATGTAAAAATGGAGTCAATAGAAAAAAAGGGAAATGTAATGGGAGAAAGAAAAAGGAGAGGGAGAATAGGCCAAGATATTTCATATAATTACAATGAGCTATTGCAATGATATGGAAGAGGGGAAGGCAAGGGGAAATGAGGGAAACTTTGCTCTCATCAGAGGTGGCTAGGAGAGGAAACAGCATATATACTCAATGGAGTATAGACATCTGGAGTAAGAAGGAGGGGGGCAGGGGGAAGGGGGGTAATGTGAGTAATGGAGGAGAGGATGGACCATGGGGGTAGAGTGTTCAGATATAACACATTTTCTTTTTTACTTCTTGCAAGGGGCTGGGATTGGATGGCCTGTCCTGGAACATAGGGCCAGGTGGATGCTGGGCCTAAGGGGTGGTAGGGGGGCTCAGGGCCTCTTGGCCCCAGGACCAGGGATCTGTCTGCTGCACCACTCACTGACCCTACAGCAGAGTCAGAGTGAAAGGAGAGAGAAAATATAGTACGTGGTAGTGGAGAAATAAAAAAGGAGGGAGTTGCAATCAGCAATGGCAACAGTGGAAAAATATGGAACTTTTGCCATGGACTTATCATAAAGAATGTGATCCACCCGTGACAGAGTTGTTGGTGTTGGAACAAAGACTCAAGCACATTTATTATTATTATTTTGGGGGGGTTGCAAGGAAAATGGGGCTGGGTGGCCTGCCTGGGGCTGCATAGCAGGGTGATTGTTGGGTGTCTGAGGCCGGTTTTGGACCCAGGTGCTCCTGGCTCAAGGGACAATGCTCTGTCTGCCACCTAGCCTCCCCTACTATTATTACTATTTTATTTTATTTTGGGTCTTTTTTCCTTTTTTTTTTTTTTTTTGGTTTTTGCAGGGTAGTGGGGTTCAGGTGGCTTACATGTCACATGGCTAGGTGATTGTTGGGTGTATGGGGCCGGATGTGGTCTCGGGTGCTCGTGGCTCCAGGGCTGGTGCTCCATCCATTGCGCCACCTGGCCATACCTACAATTATTACTATTATTTTTTTAATTTTAATTTTTTTCTCTCCCCTTTACTTTATCGCTTAAGCAAGCCTATATTTATGGGGGGAGGGGGTATTTCGTTTACTCTTAAACAAGAATATTTTATTAATGTAAAAAATTATTTGTACAAAATGAGAATAAATATTAAATAAAAAACTGATCAACTCAAAAAAATAGATGCATCATAAAGGAGACTTATTAGGATTTGATACCAATAATATATATTAAACAAAGAAAGACAGATAGGGAGAGTATTTGTGCAAATATAAAAATCTTTGTTTGAAAGAACTCCTCTTCAGCCTTTAATCTCCTCCCTCAAAAAAAAAAAAGGTGAGGGAGGAAAAGAAACACCTTATAAAGCATAAATACTAAGTTTAGTTATTTTATCAGGAACTTCTCTCAGAATTCAGAAACAAGAGACTTATAGAGAAACAGATGCTCTGAGTTAAAAGGTAACTCAGAATCTATCTAGTACAATACATATTAGAGGAGAAATTTCCTCAATATCAGCCCTGGAAAGTATGTGGAGATCAAAAATGAAGTAAAACCCACTAACCCTTCAAGTAATTTAATCTACTTACAGACATTTATTCATTTTAAACTTAAATTGGTCCTCATTCGATTTGATGGAATCAAATATTTTAAAATGTAGGGACATATTTCCTGGGGTGAAGTTAATATAGTGTATCTAGGAAGCCCCTGGAGATTTTTCTGAAATAACTATATTTTTTATTTTTATTTTTTTATCCATATGCTTGCACATGGATATTTTTAAGTACAAAATTTCCTTCCTTCCACCCTCCCTTCCCATACCTCTCACCTCAGCAGCAAACAGGCAAGTTAGCATGCATGTATATATATATATATATATATATATATATATATATATATATATATGTATGTATGTATATATTATACATATATATAATATATATATGATAAACATATTTAAAGATTAGTCATTTTTGGTATGAGGATTAAGATTAAGGGAAAGAGATACATGAGAGATAATTTTTATAAAGTGTTCCATCAATTCTGAAGGGTTTTTTTTTGTTTTTTGGGTTTTTTTTCTTGTTTTATTTTTCTTCCTCTGGATAGGGATAACACCATCCACAGCAAATATTAATATGGTTATCCAAGTTCTCCAAACTGCTGAGAGGAGCTGCTTCTATTAAGGCTGATCATCTCACAATGTTGCTGTTAATGTGTACATTGTTCTTTTGGTTCTGGTCACTTTACTCACCATCAGATCCTGTAACTCATTTCATGCTTTTCTAGAAAATGATCATATATGGTTTATTATAAAACAATGATATTCTATAATATTCATATACTATAGACTTTTTTAATCATTCCCCAATTGGTGATCCCATCAATTTCCATTTATTTTTGCCACTGCAAAATGAGCTGCAATGAATATTTGGGAACATTTGGGACTTTTCTCTTTTTTGTGCTTCCTTCTCTATATAGAAATAAATGCATAATTGCTGGGAAAAAGGGTATGAACAATTTTATTGCTCTTTGGGCATAGTTCCATATTGTTCTCCAGAAAGGTTGGATCCATTCATAATTCCACCAACAACGCATCAATGTCCCAATCCTCCCACAACCTCTTTAACATTGATCATCTTCCTTTCTCTTCCCCTCCCATCCCTTGGTCAATCTGTTAGTTGTGAGATGATACTTCAGAATTGTGTTAATTCCTGAAAACAACTTTAAATGAAACCTCTAAACAAATCCTAAAGTGACAGAATCCATAAAAAACAGAGTGAAGCAAGTTCTCCACTCAAAATAGTGTGGAGGAACTTTACCAATAGTCTGTATCACATGGGTAAAAGGGGAGTATATTCCAGCATAGGTGGGAGAGTTGGAAAGACAGTGGGAAGTTCTTAGCTACAGTACAGTTCAAGTCCATGCTCAACAAGCCAGCTGTAGATCAGATCAGCAATGAGGGTTCCTACGTGAACTCAGAAGAATACTTTTGATCCCTTGGAGAGCTAGCATAGCAGATAGGACTGTACTGGATGACCTTAACATAGGGAACAAACTGTTGCATAGGCAAACCCATAGGTAAGCCAAAGTTAGATCACATTGTGGACCTTCAGTCTGGTAATTATTCTCATACCTTTCCTCTCTCCCACATTCTACTTTGGAGCCTGCCAAACACTGAACTATCTCTGACAATGTCTTTGTCAAACTCATTACCAATATGTTTATTCCAGATCTGGGCTGATCCTTGGCAATGCAATATTGACATAATAAAGTTTCAAGGGACTGGAAATAGGAAATCAGAGTAGTATTGAAGTGTTTCACCAATAGGTTTAAGGCAAGAAAAGAAATTTTCAGGTTACTTATTTATTTTGAGTTAATTATATCTGAGGGATAATTCTTTATTAATTTGTAGGTTTTTTGTACCCAACTCTTTGTGACTCTGTGTATGGTGACTGCCAATTCAGTCAATGTTCTTTATTTTCTTTGATTTCTAACAATTGATGCTCCTTATAGTTTTCTTAGAAAATATGGTGCAAAGGTTTACCAATTATTTTCTCCAATACATTGAGTAACTTGCCAAATTTTACACATCTGGGAGACTAAGGCTGGAATTGAACTCCAGTCTTCCTGTCTCTAGCTCTGTGCTTTGAGCAGTGTGTGAAAAAGCTAGCCGCATGATCATTTTGAATTACCATATTTGGGGGATAAGATATTAGCCTAAATCAAGTATTTGCCAAACTGGTGTAGTATTCTAAGCTGTTCTTTTCTAAGCTCAATTGTGACCAGTAATTATTATATTTGTTCCATTAAATACTACTTTAACATTTTTGCTTACTTTCATTTCATAGGTCTGCTTTTTATTTTTCCTAGTTTCAAGATAATTTGATGACTACTTATTACAATATAGTTTAAATCTAATAATTTCATATATGTCTCCTTGTAGTCAAAATTATCTATCATTCTTTTCATTTTTTTAGGTTTTTTTTCAAGGAAAACAGGGTTAAGTGACTTGCCCAAGGCCACACAGCTAGGTAATTATTATGTGTCTGAGACTGGATTTGAACCCAGGTACTCCTGACTCCAGGGCCAGTGCTTTATCCACTACACCATCTAGATGCCCCATCTCTCATTCTTTTCAAAAAAGCTTAGATATTCTGTTCCAAATATAATTCTGATGCAAATTTTATCATATGTTGTAAAAATTTGTCTTAGAGTTTTTTGATTATTTGAATTGATTTAGATAGCATGGTGTTTTAATTAATGGTATGTTCATGAGGAGTAATTACATCTCCAATCATATAAGCCAACCCTTATTTCTTTTTTATATGCTATCTTGATGACCCTTTTTATTTCTAAATTATTGAATTAAAAATTGAATTAAAATATGGGGCATGGTGTCAGGGTCTATGATGAATGATCCATTCCATTGTTTATCCAGGTTTTAAGTCTAAGATTTGTCACCTTTTTTATTTTATTTTATTTTTTAATTCTCATTTTGTACAAATTGTTTTACATTAATAAAATATTCTTGTTTAAGAGTAAACAAAATACCCCTCCCCTCCCTAAATATAGACTTGCTTGGGCGATAAAGTAAAGGGGAGAGAAAAAATTAAAATTAAAAAAAAATGTAGTAATAATTGTATGTCTGGCCAGGTGGTGCAATGGACAAAGCACCAGCCCTGGAGCTAGGAGCACCCGAGCCCACATCCAGCCCCATAGACCCAACAATCACCCAGCTGTGTGACATGCAAGCCACCCTATCCCTACTGCCCTGCAAAAACCAAAAAGAAGGAAAACAAAAGACCCAAAATAAAATAAAATAGTAATCATAGTAGGGATGGCTGGGTGGCAGACAGAGCATTGGCCCTTGAGCCAGGAGCACCCGGGTCAAAATCCGGCTTCAGACACCCAGAGATCACCCTGCTATGTGGCCCCAGGCAGGCCACCCAGCCCCATTTGCCCTGCACTCTTCCCCAAATAATAATAATAAAAAATGTGCTTGAGTCTTTGTTCCAACACC
This sequence comes from Macrotis lagotis, assembly GCF_037893015.1. Taxonomy (NCBI): domain Eukaryota; kingdom Metazoa; phylum Chordata; class Mammalia; order Peramelemorphia; family Peramelidae; genus Macrotis; species Macrotis lagotis. The sequence goes on from NC_133658.1 coordinate 760,578,030, forward strand.
AACAACTCTGTCGCCGGTGGACCCCATTCTTTATGGTAAGTTCATCGCAAAAGTTGCTTCCATATTTTTCCACTATTGCCATTGCTGATCGCAACTCCCTCCTTTCTTATTTCTCCACTACCATGTACTATATTTTCTCTCTCCTTTCACTCTGACTCTGCTGTAGGGTCACTGAGTGGTGCAGCAGACAGATCCCTGGTCCTGGGGCCAAGAAGCCCTGAGCCTCTATATCACCCCTTAGGCCCAGAATCCACCTGGCCCTATGGTCCCGGACAGGCCTTCCAATCCCAGCCCCTTGCAAGAACTAAAAAAGAAAATGTGTTATATCTGACCACTCTCCTCCCATGGTCCATCCTCTCCTCCTTTATTCACATCTCCACCCCTTCCCCCTGCTCCCCCCTCCTTCTTACTCCAGATGTCTATACCCCATTGAGTATATATGCTGTTTCCTCTCCTAGCCACCTCTGATGAATCAAAGGTTGCCTCATTCCCCCTTGCCTCCCCTCTTCTATAACATTGCAATAGCTCATTGTAATAAAGAAAAAAACTTATTATATGAAATATCTTGGCCTATTCCCCCTCTCCTTTTTCTTTCTCCCATTACATTTCCCTTTTTTTTTCCTATTGACTCCATTTTTTACACCATATTTTATCTTCGAATTCAGCTTTCTCCTGTACTTCAACTATAAAGGCTCCCTCTACCTGCTCTATTAACTGAGAAGGTTCATATGAGTATTATCAGTGTCATTTTTCTATACAGGAATACATGCAGTTCATCATCATTAAGTCCCTCATATTTTCCCCCTCTCCTCCAATCTCCATGCTTCACCTGAGTCCTGTATCTGAAGATCAAACCTTCTGTTCAGCTCTGGCCATTCCAAAAGGACCATTTGAAATTCCCTTGGTTCATTGAAAGACAATCTTTTTCCCTGGAAGAGGACATTCAGCCTTGCTGGGTACTTCATTATTGGCTGCATTCTAAGCTCTTTTGCCTTCTGGTATATTATATTCCAAGCCCTATGAGCTTCCAATGTAGCTGCTGCTAAGTCCTGTGTGATCATGACTGCAGCTCCAAGATATCTGAACTGTGTCCTTCTGGCTGCTTGTAACATTTTCTCTTTGACTTGGGAGTTCTGGAACTTGGCTATAATATTCCTAGGGGTTGGTTTTTAGGGATCTCTTTCTCAGGGGGAACAGTGGATTCTCTCCATTTCTATTTTGCCCTCTGCTTCTAGAATATCAGGGCAATTTTCCTGTAGTAATTCTTCAAAAATGATGTCAAGGCTCTTTTCCTGATCATGACTTTCAGGTATTTAAATTATCTTTCCTAAGTCTGTTTTCCATATCAGTTGTTTTTTCAATGAGATATTTCATATTTTCTTCTAATTTTTCATTTTTTTGGTTTTGAAGTATTGATTCCTGATTTCTGGTAAATTCATCAATCTCCCTGAATTCTATTCTTTGTCTGAAGGATTTGTTCTCCTCAGAGAATATTCTTATCTCTTTTTCCATCTGGCCAATTTTGCTTTTTAAGGCATTCTTCTCCTCAATAACTTTTTAAACTGTTTTATCCATTTGACCTAAGCTGGTTTTTAGCATGCTATTTTCTTCAGCATTTTTTTGGATTTCCTTAACTAAGCTGCTGAGTTCATTTTCATGTTTTTCCTGTATCTCTCTCCTTTCTTTTCCCAGTTTTTTCTTCCAACTCCCTCATTTGATTTTCAAAGACTTTTTTGCTTTGTGTCATAGCCTGAGGCCAATTTCTGTTTTTTCTTGGAGTCTTTAGATGCAGGAGCTTGTTCTTCCTCATCTTCAGACTGAGTATTTTGATCGTTCTTGGGCTCATTTGCAAAATATTTCTCAATGGTCTTCCTCTTGTTTCTTTGCTTGCTCATTTTCCCAGCCTGGGCTTGGTTTTGGGGTGCTTCCTGAGCTTTTGGGCCACTTCCACAAGGGTCTCAGTGTGTGAGGTTCTGTCCTCCCTCCTGGTCTGTGAATGAACATAAGCTCCCTGCTCTGCCACGGGCCTGAGGTGGAGGGGGGGCCCTGCTGTTCTATGGAGGCACCTAGACTGCTATCAGTATCTGAATGTGGTCAGAGCCCCAGAGTCCTCTTCCAGGGGCAGAGGACAGAGCTCTGCAGTCTCTCCATACTCCCCTCCCTGAGCTCAATGGGCTCATGCCCTGGGGGCTCCTGCTTACCAGCTCTGCCTGCTTCTGCTTCCCGATCTGGGCTGCAGAAAGACCAAGCTGCTTGCTGTGTGCCCTGAGGGATGGGCTGCATGTGCTCACTCTGGCAGAGGTCCCCGCTGTTCCCCCACTTTGTGCCTGGTGCTCCCCGGGGTGCAGCTCAGGAGACTCTCCGGCTCCTGTGAGCCATGGCTCCCAGTGCCCTGGGGCTGCCCCCAGGAGGCTGAAGTTCTTTCGCTGGGGGGGCCACCCCTCTGGCAGGCTGCCTCTCCGACCCCAGGGAGCAGAGCCTTTCTGCTCTTGTCCAGGTTACCTTGAGTAGGAGAACTGCCTCACTGGGTCCCTCTGTGGGTTCTGTCTCTCGAAAGTTTAGTTAGAGTCCTTAGTTTCAACTTTTATCAGAGAGCGCACCTAAGACTGGATCCCTTCTTGTCACCATCTTGGCTCCGCCCCCCAACCCTGATTTCTAAAAGACTGTTTTGTAGTTGTATTTTTTGGCAAATTTTGCTTGTAATGTGGCACTTCCTGAGATATTTAATGTATTTTATTTCATTTAAAAATAATTTTTTTACATTTTCTGAGTTTTGTTATTACTTTTTATAGGTTTTATTATTATGTAGAATGCAATATAGTAAATAACAGTAGATATTATTTCTTTGTTCATTCATAAATACTTGTCTTTTCCTTTCCTATTACTATCATTAGCATTTCTGAAAATAAATCAAATCACAAAGGAAAATTATCATTTTGCTTTGACTCTATCAATACTAGAAAAGTTTCAAACATTGCTACATTTAAAAATGCTGATTCTTGAATTTAAATAAGCTGTTTGACTATGTCAAAAAAGTTTTTTTTTCCCTGTACTTAGGAGTGTTGAGAAATTTTATATAAATACCAATTCTATTTTATAACCTTTTTTGTACATATTTTGAAAAGTATTACTTTGGGTTTTATAATCATTTATACTAATTGTTTTGAAATATTGCTGCATCATGCCAATTTAAATATGTTTCCAGCCTCTTTGTGAGAGTTTAATTTATTTATGTTTTCCTCAGATTCCTTCATATAATTATTCTTTTTTCACTGTTATATTTTTTTACAGTTATATGCAAAGTTTTCTTAAACATTCATCTTTTTTGTAAGCTTTGGAGTTTCATAAATTTCTACAATTTCCTTTTCCCTCCATATGGAAGTTAGCAATCTGATTTAGGTTGCACATCTATAATCAGGTATAACATATTTCCATATTAGTCATGTTGTAAAAGAAGAATTAGGGCTACAGGGAAAAATTTAAAAGCAAAAAAAACAAGTGTGGAAAAGTGAACATATTAGTATCCTTTAATCTATTCAGAGTCCTTAGTTTTTTTTTTTCTCTGCATTTGAATGGCAATTTTCCTGAAAAGTGTTTCATGATTATCCATGATCACTGAAATGCTGAAAGAAGCTGAGTTCATCATAGTTAATCCTCTCACAATGCTGCTATTGCATTCATCATGGTTGATCATCTCACAATGTTGTTGTTAATGGGCACATTGTTCTCTTATGGGTACATAGCTGCCTAATCTCAACATCACAACCTGAAATTCCTTCCATGCTTCGCTAGAGTCCAACCATTCATTGTTTCTTATAGAACAATATAATTCCATAATATTTATCTACAATAACTTGTTTAACCAATCTCCAACTGATGGGCATCCCCTGAGTTTCCAATTCTTTACCACTATCAAAAAAGCTTCTATGAATATTTTGGAGGTTGTGAGACTATTTCCATTTTTTATGATTTCTTCTGGATAAAGGCCTAGAATTGGAATTTCTGGGTCAAAGAGAATGAACAGTTTTATTGCCCTTTGGGCATAGTTCCATAATGCTCTCCAGAATGGTTGGAATTCCAACATCAATGCATTAAATTCCCAATCCTCCCACAACCACTCCACCATCGATCATTTCCCTTTTCCTTATTTTGGGAAATCTAGTAGGTATGAGATGATACCTCATAGTTGTTTTAATTTGCATTTCTCTAATCAATAATTATTTGGAGCAGTTTTTCATATGACTATATATAGTTTTGATTTCTTCATTTGAAAACTGTCTATCCATATTCTTTTCCCATTTATCAAATGGAGAATGACTTGTAATGTTATAATTCTCTATATATATTAGAAATGAAACCTTTATTCGAACTTCTAGTTGTGAAGATTGTTGCCCAGATTTCTGCTTTCCTTCTAATTTTGGTGGCATTCATTTTATAAGTGCAAAACCTTTTCAATTTAATATAGTTAAAATCATTCATTTTGCAGTTTATAATGTGCTCTAATTCTTGTTTGGTAACAAATTTGGCCCTTTCCATAGATCTGATATATTATTTGTTGATCTATTAATTCATGTACTGCTCATGATTTCTTACAGAACACTAGTCCTTCCTAAGCATTCATATACTATAATTTATCTAGCTATTCCCTAATTGTTGGGTATCCTCTCAGCTTCCAATTCTTTTCCATTAGAAAGGGGCTGCTATAAATATTTTTGAACATGTTCATTTTTTAACCTTTTTATGAACTCTTTAAAGAACAAAAAACTATTAGTGGTATTGCTGGATCAATAGATATAAACAGTTTTATTGACCTTTGGATATAAAACCAAATTGCTCTCCAAAATGGTTGCATCAGTTAACAACTCAACCCACAGTGAATTAGTATACCAGTTTTCACACATCCTCTGCAACACTGATCATTTTCCTTTTTTTTTCATTTTATCCAATCTGATAGATGTGAGGTAGTACCTCAGAGTTGTAATTAATTTGCATTTCTCTAATCAATAATGATTTAGTTCATTATTCATATGACTATAGATAACTTACTTTCTGTGTCTGAAAAATACCCTGTTCATATCTTATAATTTATCCAATGGGCAATGACTTGTATTATTATGAATGTAATTCAGTTCCCTATTTATTTTAGGAACAGTCCTTAACCAGAAATATTAGCCCTGAAATTTGTTTTCCAGTTTTATCCATAACTCCCAATCTTCATTGTATTGGTTTGATTTGTGAAATTTAATTTAATTTAAAGAAGCTAACATTATCTTTTATGCAATTTATAATGTTATGTACTCTTGTTTGGTCATAAACTTCTTTCTCCATAAATCTGACAGAAAGAGTAATTCTTGTTCTCTAAATTTCTCTAGTGTGTCACCTTTCTGTCCCCATCTCAACCTTTTCATGATACAAGGGTATGGAGATGTTGGTTTACGCCAAGTTTCTATCATACTATTTTCCAATTTTCCCAGCAGATTTCAAAAAATATTGGATTCTTGTCATAGTAGTTGCAATCTTTGGATTTATCAAATAATATATTACTATTTTTTTGCACCTTATCTAACCTACTAATCCATGTCTCTATTTCTTAGTCAATCATACTCTTTTGATTACTGTTGCTTTATAATTTAAATGTAGTTCTGGTAAGGGTAGGTCACATTTGTTTGTAATTTTGTAAATTAATTCCTGAGATATTCTTGATGATTTCTTCCTCTAAATTAATTTTCTAGTTATTTTTCAAACTCTGAAAAATATTTTTGATAAATTAATTGACTGAATAAGTAACTAAATTTTGGCATAATTGTAATTTTTATTATAGTAGCTCAGCCTAACCCATGAGCAATTGCCCTTTTTTCCATTTGTTTAAATGTGACTTTAGTTGTGTGAAAAAGGCTTTGAAATTGTGTCCATATGGTTTCTTGGTTTTTCATGAGAGGTAGATTTCCAAATATTTTATGTTATCTACAATTCTTTTAAGTGGAATTTCTCTTTATCTGTTGCTCTTGTCCATTGTTGATAAGATATAGAAATGCTGATATGGCTTTATCTTGTAACTTTTCTAAAGTCTTTTGTTTCAAGTAGATTTTTAATTTGTTTTTCTTGGTTTCTCCAAGTATATCATCATATCATTTTCAAATTGTGAGAATTTTGTTTCCTCTTCACTTATTCTTGTTCCTTCAATTTAATTTTCATCTTATTGTTAAAGTTAACATTTCAAGGACAATAATGAATAAAAGTAGTATTAGTTGGCCATCTTGTTTCACCCTGATCTTATCGGAAAACTTCTTGCTTATCCCCATTACATAAAATGTAATGCTGATTGCATCATAATGAGGACTTCATTTATTGCAACATACTGTGGTACATTAATAGGAATAGATGTTGCATTTTCTCAAAGGTATTTCATCATCTATTGAGATAATCATATAAATGCATAGAATTTTTATTATTATTATCAATTACACAAATAATTTTGTGGATATTGAATCATGCTAACATACCTAATATAAAACCTAATTGATAGAAATGCAGTACCCTAGAAAAATTTGATGAAATCTCTTGACTGGTATTTCATTTAAAATTTTTGCATTTCTTTCTCTCAGAACTGGATAAATCAAATGACAAAATAAACAAGATGGAAGCTAAGAAGGTGAATTAATCTTAGAAAACTTATATATGATAGATCTCTGGAGAAAACAATAGGGATAGAATAGAATATACCTATTTCTCTGCAGTACATAGCACCTATACCAAAACTTATCGAGTTCAAGGGCATAAAAACCTTATAATAAAATTCAGAATGACTGAAATAATAAATTCATACTTCTCAGATCATAAAACCACTAAAATTTTATGTAATGAAAGGTCAGAGAAAGATAAACCAAAAATTGATTGGAAATTAAATAACTTAATTTTAAGTAATGAATGGATCAAACAGGTAAATCATAGATATTATAATTGTAGTCAAGAAAATGAGACCATTGAGACATCATACTAAAATTTATGGAATGCAGCCAAGGAATTTTTGAGGGGAAACTTTACATCTCTAAATGTTTATATGAATAAAGTAGAGAAAGAGGAGCTCAATGAATTTGGTATGCAACTAAAAAAGCTAGAAAATGAACAAATTAAAGCTGTCCAATTAAATATGCAATTATAAATTTTAAAAATCAAGAGAGATTAATAAAATTGAAAGAAATAAAAAGCATTGATCTAATAAATAAAACTAAAAGTTGGTTTATGAAAAAGTCAATAAAATAGATAAACCCTTGGTTAATCAGATTTAATAAAAAAGAAATATATTAACCAAATTACCAGTGTCAAAAGTGAAAAGGTGAACTAACCTTCAAAGAGAAGGAAGTTAAAGAGATAATTTGGAGCTACTTTGTAAAATTGTATGTCAATATATTTGATAACATAACTGAAATATATATATATATATATATATATATATATATAAACATGAATTGTCCAGATTAATAGAAGAGGAAATAAAATACTTGAATCACAATTTCAGAAAAGGAAATTGAAGAATCCAATAATAAACTCCCTAAGAAAAATGTCTCTAGGTCCAGATGGATTTACAAGTGAATTCTGTCAAACATTTGAGGAATAATTGTGTCCTGTCCTAGATAAACTATTTGAAAAATTAGGAGAAGATGAAATTCCTCCAAATTCTTTTTTTCTGATACCAACATGGTGTTGATACCTAAATCAGGAAGAACCAAAACAGACAAAGAAAATTATAGAATGATTTTGCTAATGAACACTGATGCAAAAAATATTATATAAAACTTTAGCAAAGAGATTACAGCAAGTTATTATAAGGATAATACACCTTGATCAGATAGAATTTATACTGGATAGGCAGGGATGCATCAATATTAAGGAAAAAAAGCTCAACCTCATTGAAATTATCAATAGCAAAACCAACAGAAATCATACAATTATCTCTATAGATGTTGAAAAAATCCTTTAATAAAATCCAGCATACATTTCTATTAAAAACACTGGAAAGTAAAGGAATAAATTGAATTTTCCTTAAAATAATAAGTAGTATCTATCTAAAACCATCAACAAATATTACATGTAATGGTGTTAAATTTAGGAGCATTTACAATACTATCAAATATAGTATTATAAAGTTGACTTTTAGCAATAAGAGAAAAAAAATCAATGAATCAGAATTGAAAATGAGGAAACAAAGCTTTCACTCTTTTCAGTTTATATGATGGCATTAATAGAGAACCACAGATAATCATCTAAAAAACTACTTGAAACAATTAACAAATTTTCCACATAAATCATCAACATTTCTATATATGAACAACAAAACCTAAGAACAAGAAATACAAAATTTCCATTTAACGTAACTGTAGACAACATTAAATATTTGAGAATCTACCTCCCAAGGTAAGTCAAGAAACTGTATGACTACAATTACAAAGCACTTCTCACCTAAATAAAGTCAGATCTAAACAATTAGAAAAATGTCAGATGCTCATTGCTAAGTTGAGTTAATATAATAATAGATCAAGAAATATTCTATCAGATCCATGGTAAGGGGAAAATTATGGCCACATAAGAAAGATTGTATATTATAAATTGCAAAATGATTTCGACTATTAAATTAAGAATCTTTTGCACCAATAAAATCAATGCTGTCAAGATTAGAAGGAAAGCAGAAACCTGGTAAACCATCTTCACAACTGGGACTTCTGATAAAGGTCTCCTTTCTAAAATATATAGAGAAATGCATTAAATTTTTATAGTTACAAGTCATTTCCCAGTTGATAAATGGTCAAAAGATATGAATAAAGAGCTTTCAATTGAAGAAATTAAAACAATATATAATCTTTTGAAAAATGTTCCAAATCATCATTGATTAGAAACATACAAATTAAAACAACAATCATTTATCATCTCACACCTATATTAGATTAGCTAAGATGAGAAAAATGGAAGATGATCAATGCTGGAGAAGTTGTGGGAGGATTGGGTCATTGATGCATTACTGGTGGAATTGTGAATGGAAAGCAATATGGAACTATGCCCAAAGAGCAACAAAACTGTTCATACCCTTTGACCCAGCAATTCCAATTTTAGAACCATACCCAGCATGTAAAAATGGGAAAAATTCTACATGTTCCAAAATATTCATAGCAGCTCTTTTTGTGTTTTACATTTTTTCTTCCTCCCTCCCTTCCCTCCCTCCTCCCCAACAGAAGTCAATCTGACAAAGTCATTGCACTTGCGTCCATGATAGGTATATATCAAAACTGAATGTGTTGTGAGTTAAGAAACAGAACTAAAAGGAAGAAAGAAAACATAAAAAAGATAGTAAAATTATATAATATATAAGACTTTTTTTAGTTAAAGATAATAAGCTTTGGTTTTTATTTAAACTCCTCAGTTCCTTCTCTGGATATATAGATGGCATTCTCCATTACAGATCCCCTAAAATTGTCTCTGATTATTGCACTAAGTAGGTAAAGGTTATTGATTCACTATGTTTAAAATTAATTTATTTAATTTCTGCTTTTTTGTTCATATTTCTATGGCTCCATATTAATTTAATTTTAATTGCATCATGATCTGAAAAGGATACATGCAAATTAACTTTTCTGAATTTTATTGTGAGCTTTCCTTAAACCTAATAAAGTCAGTTTTTGTGTAGATGCCATGTAGTGAAGAAAAAAACCTATTCCTTTCCATCCTCATTCATTTTTTTCCCAGGTTATCATATTTAACTTGTCTAAAATATATTAACCTTCTTATTTTACTTTCTGTTTATTTTGTGTTTAGACTCATCTAATTTTTGAGAGAGAGAGCTTGAAGTCCTCCTCTAATATAGTTTTCTTCCTGTAATTTTTCTTCCTGTAAGTCCCTTAACTTCTCTTAAGAATTTGGATGTCACACTTGGGGTATATATGCTAAGTACTGATAATAATTTGTTGTCTATGGTACCTTTAGGCAGATGTAGTTTCCTTTCTTATGCCTCTTAATGAGATCTCTTTTTGCTTTTGCTTGGTCTGAGATCAGAATTCCTCCCCCCTCCTTTTGTATTTCAACTGAACCATATTATGTTCTGTTTTATTCTTTTGCTTTTATACTTTGTGTATCTCTCTCTGCTTCAAGTGTGATTCTGGTTTTTACTTCACTTCCATTTTAAGAGAAAAGAATTCCACTTACATTCTTTTCTCACCTTTCCTTTTATTCTTCTGTGGGCTGCCATCCTCAATCTGCCCTGCCTTCTCTTAGTTCTCTTCCCTTTTTCTTCTCTCTTTCCCTTTTTACATTAAAAGAAATTTTTACTTGTACTTTAAATTAGCCTTAGTTTTAAATTTTTCCCCTCCATTTTTATCAATCTTTCCCTCCTCTTTTTTTCCCTTACCCCTTAACTTCCCTGTGGGATATGATGAATGTCTAAACTCATTGGAAATCTATATTTACTCTTTGATCCAAATCTGTTGAGAGCAAGATTTACTCAATATTTATACACTCCTTTCTTATCTTCTATTATAATAGATACTTTCTGCCTCTACTTAATGATTTTAATTATCTTCGAAGACCTTTATATTCTCCCAGTAGTATCATTAATTCATGTTTTCATTGGTTTATACCTATCTTGCCTCTATCGGGGTATATTCCTTCAACTGTCATGATAGAAGTACAATTCTCTTGGTTTATAAACATCATTATAAAGTGCATGCCTGGGTTTTGCATGATGGACTATACCTTCAATATTTCCTGAGCAGCAATGTATTGAAACAAGGATATGTCTTTGCTCCCATACTTTTTAGTGTGATGTTTTCAGTCATGTTATGAAACACCTTCACTGAGGATAAGTATGGCCTCAAGATCAATTATGCATTGATGGCAAATTCTTCAACTTGAAAAGACTACAAGTCAAGACCAAAATGGAGGAAGCATTGGTACATGATCTTCTCTTTGCAGATGATTTTGCACTCAATGCAGCCTCTAAAGCTCAGATGCAAGAAAGTATAGATTGACTTTCTGGTCTAACCATTAACACCAAGGAAACTCAGGTGATCCCTTTGCCAGTACGACACATCCATATGTGGAACCATCAATTACAGCAAATGATGAAGTTTTGAGTACTGTGGAAAAGTTCCCTTTCCTTGGCAGTATCCTTTCCAAGGAAGTATACATTGATAAGGAGGTTGACACACACATTGCCAGAGTTAGCTCAGTATTTAGGGGACTCCAACAGAAAGTATGAGAGAGTAGAGATTAGCTTGACTGCCAAACTACAGAGCCATTGTGATGATCTCATATATGCAATGAAACCAGGACAGTCTACCAGCACCATTTCAGAAAACTGACATTTCTTCCATTTAAATTGTCTTAGGAAGATTCAGAAGATCACCAGGGAAGAGACAATACCAGACATTGAGGTATTTATTTGAGCTAAACTTCCTAACATTCCAACATTACTACATTGAGTGGAACTACAGTGGAATGGCCAGATGTACATATGCCAAAAAATTTGATTTTATGGAGAATTCACAGAGGGCAGGAACTCACAAGGGGATCACACCCTGAAAGCCTCATTAAAGAACTTTAGAATTGATTGTCCAGCATGGGAGAACCTGGCACAGGACAACCTAGCATGGTATGTCATCATCAGTGAGGGTGCTGTGCTTTATGAGAGGAAGGCAGAATTGAAGCATTTTAAAGGAAATGTGAAATACATTTTGAGTACTATGGGCAAGTTCACTTACCTTGGCATTGTTCATTCCAAGGAGGTAGACATTGGCAATTATTTTGAAACACAGACCACTCCAAAGCATTGACATAGATTATTTGTGGCCAACCTGAAGTAGAGTTTTTCAAGATCAACCACAGTTGGACAAACTGTAATTTGTCTCAAAAGTAGTGATGCCATTTTGGTCTTCTTCGATAATGAAGGGCAAAAACTAGCCAACCAATCAAATATCATTATAACATGACCATTTCTACTCACATCCTCTTACTAAGTAGACTACTTTCAACTGTTGCAGTAGAAATACAGTTCTCAAGAACATAAGCATCATTACATCATGATCAATTCATTCAAGTACACTCTTTTCTAATAAAAAATTCCACCCTCAAGAGCTAAAAGTGTTATAACATGGAAAATAACATCCATATTCAGAGACAGAATTGTGGAGTTCATATACAGACCAAAGTTTGCTATTTTCCATTTATAAAAGATGTCATATGTATTATGTCCTTTTTTCTCTCTCTGATATTTTTCAATTTTTATTTGGTTCTTCTTTCACAACATGATTAATATATGTCTATTTTTAGCATGTTATATACATATTTCATCTACATTATATTGTTTTCTTCATTTAAGTAGGGGTAGTGAGGGAGGAAAATCTTGCAAAATAAAAAGATTATTCAAAACTAAAAGAAAAATGCATCATCACATCAAAGGCAATTTACATCCACATGCTCTATCCAAGAACATTGCCTAAAACTATGGCAATAGAAATACAATTCTCAAGTGTTATAAGTATCATCACATTATTTTCTCCACTAATATACACATCCTCTATCTAAATATGCTCTTTCTACTATCTCACTAGAGATAAAAGTCTTAGAAGTTCAGTTTTGTCTTCCTGTGTAGGGATGTAAATGGCTTAGCTTTTTTTTAACTAACTTTTTTTTTCTTTCTCTTTATCTTTTTACACATCTCTTGAGTTTTGCATTTGAAGATCAAATTTTCTATTCAGTTCTGTTCTTTTCATCAGGTAAGGTGGAAACTCCTCTATTTCATTTCTTTTTCACCTAAGGAATATACTGAATTTTACAAGGTAATTGATTCTTAGTTGTAATCAAACAAAGCTCTTTTTCTCAGGAATAACATATTACAAGTACTATGATCCTTTAATACTGGAGCTTACAAGTCTTGCACAATCCTGTCTGTGGTTCACTGGTATTTAAATTGCTTCTTTTTTGCAATATTTTCTCTGCTAGCTGAGTATTCTAAAAATTTGTCTGTTTGGGGACTTATCCTGAGCCTTCACCTGGATACATACCTTTCCCAGGTCTTTGGACGTCATGGACTCTCCTTGGGGATGGAGGGCAATAACTGGACAGAGCACCCAGTAGCAGTCAAACAAGCAGGTCTTTATTGCTTACATAGCAGTGAAAAATGGCTCTCTTCTTCCCCAGCCCTATCCCTTTTGTAGTCCTGAGCTCTTCACCTGAGCTCCTCCCCTGTTCCTACCTCATGGGTGAAGCCATTCCTGTTACTGGGGCATTCCCAGCACCCATGTGGGCAGATTCACACCCCCAGGCATCTCCTAGCCCATAGATGGCCAAGACGCAGAGCTGGGTCCCTGACATATGTCTACACTATTCTTTGGAGGTTTTATTTTGGTATCTCTTTCTGGAATTGATCAATGAGTTATTTCAGTAGTTAATTTCTTATTCTGGAATATTAGGGCAATTTTCCCTCATAAATTCCATAACAATATTGTCTGTTCTCTTGTTGTTCTTCATGGCTTCCAATTAGAGTAATAATTCATGAATTATCATTCCTATATTTTTCCAGGTTGTTTATTTGTCCTAGAAGTATGTTACATATTCTTCTATTTTTCAATCTTTTAATTTTGTTTGATGGAATCTTGATATCGTATAGAATCATTAGCTTCCACTAACACAATTCTAAATTTTCCATTAGGTTATGTGTTTCTTTTTTTCCAGTTCATCTATTTTATTTTAAAAGACTTATTTTCTATTTCCATTTGCCCAATTTTACTTTTAAAAATGCTTTCTTCAGTAAATTTTTGTTACAATTTTTAATAGTACTCTTGCATGACATTTCTTTTATCAACTTTTCCCCCTTTCTATTCTGCTTTTTAAAAATCTTTTTGGAGTTTTTCTAAAAGGGTTCAATAAATTTGAGTCTACTTCATAATGCCCTCTGTGACTTTACATTGAAGCATTTTGTCATTGGTTTCTTATTCTGTGATGGCATTGTGCCTTTCCCTGTCACCATATTAGCTTTCTAAGGTTAGCACTGCTTTTTGTTATTTTGAAAATTTAAATCTACTCTGGGGCACAGAGAGTTAAATGCCAAGTATTCCATGCTTGGGGGTGAGGTGGGGGAGGTCTAGTCCCTGATTTTTTTATTGGCACCACTGGAATTTCAGCTCCTTGTGGCTTGCACCATGCATTAAGGTCAACCAACCCAGTCCCCCTCTGCTTTCAATTGTCCTCACTTACATTGGTCTGCACTGCTGCCTTACTCATGTGAGACTAAACTTTCATGAAATTCCTTGCAGACATGTTGAATTGAAAAGTGTCAATCTATTTTTTGTGTCCTCTGTCATTTTGGATCACTTTATAGACTTTATTTAATGTTGATTTAAGAAAAGCTCCAGGAATTTGCTAGCTTTTCCCCACAATCATGGTTCTGCCCAGGAAAATACCATCCAATTTTTTTTATTTTTAAATTTTACTTATTTATTTTCATACATATACACTTACATATTTCCAAATTGCAAAATTTCCCTGAAGCCTCCCTTCTCATACCTATCGCTTCAACAGGGAACAGTCAAGTTACCACTTTACATGCATATATTGATAAACATGTTATTAAGTTAGTAATCTTCAGCATGAGGAATTAGGATTAAGATAAAGAAATACATAAGAGATAATTTTTATAAAGTGGTCCTCAGATTTGAAAGGGTTTTTTTGCTTTTTTTCTGTTTGTGTTGTTTTTCTTCCTCTGGATTGGAATAATATAGTCCAAAAGCAGTCAAATATAGTTGTTCTAGCTCTCTGGACTGTAGGAAAAGCTGAATCCACCAAGGCTGTTCATTTCATATTATTGTTGATGTGTACATTGTTCTCTTGGTCCTACTCCCTTCAGTGAGCATCAGATCCAGGATGTCATTCTGTGATTCTCTAGAGTCCGCCCATTGATGGTTTCTTATAGAACTAGAGAATTCCATAATATTAATGTACTAAAACTTATTTAGCCAGTTCCCAATTGTTGGACATGCCTTCAATTTCCAATAATTTGCCACTACAAAAAAAAACCTGCTATGCATATTTTGGAACATGAAGGGCTTCTCCCAATTTTTATAATTTCTTCAGGATATAGACCTAGAATTGTACTTGCTGGGTCAATGGGTATGAACAGTTTTATTGCTCTTTGGGCATAGTTCCAAATTGTTTCCCAGAAAGGCTGGGTCCATTCACAACTCCACCAGGAATGCATCAATGTTTCCATACTCCTACATTGTCTCCAACATTGACTGTCTTTCCCTTCTCTCATCTTAGCTAATCTAATAGTTGTCAGAAAATACCACATTGTGGTTTTAATTTGCATCTCTCAAATCAATAGTGATTTGGAGATATTTAATATTTTCTTCTAGCTTTTCATTCTTCTGGTATAGAATTATTGTGTCTTGATTCCTTGTGAAGTTATCAGCTTCCTTTAGCTCCATTGTACATTTGTCAGTTTTGTTTTCCTAAGAGAGCTTTCTTATCTCCTTATCCATCTGGCCAATTTTGCTTTTTAATTTTTTCCTTCATTAACTTTTTAGATTGTTTTATCCATTTGACCTAAACTGTGTTTTTTTTAACATGAAATTTTCTTCAGCATTTTTTTGGATCTTCTTAACTAAGATGTTGACTTGTTTCCATGTATTCCTTGCATCTCTCTCATATCTTTTCCCATTTTTTTCTCTACCTCCCTTACTTGAATTTCAAAATCTTTTGTGAGCTCTCAAAGCCTGAGACCAATTGCTATATTTCTTGCAGGCTTTAGATGCAGAAGTTTGGACTTCTTCATCTTCTGAGTGTGTATTTGCATCCTCCATGGGCCCAATGTAATCATCTATGGTCAGGTTCTTTTTTTCTGTTTGCACATTTCCCCTCCCTGTGTCCTGGTTTTGGTGTGCTTCCTGAACTTTTGAGTATTATTGGGACACCCCCACAAGGACCTCAGTTGCTACAAAGTATTGAGAGTCTCTGACTTCTCACCTGGCCTGTGCTTTGGTTGGTGGATGAACACAAGCATACTCCTCTGCCCTGAGACTGTGACAAGGGTCCCTGCTCCACTATGCAGTATGGGGGCCCAGGCAGTGAACAGGGTCTGAATATAGACAAAGCTTCAGAGTTCTGTCCCAAGCATAGAGGAGAGACCCCTACTGACATACCCCACTCTCTTAACGTCCATTGCCTGAATGCTCTGGAAGCAATTGCCAGGCAGTTCCCTGAGGGGTGGCCCTGTGGGCCTGCTTCCATTTCCTGGAATCTGGGCTACATTGATATTCACTCTGGGGGCTCCATGCTCTGCACACACACTCTGGCTAAAGATCCCCACTGATATTCCATGTTGTGCTTGATGCTCCCTTGGTTGACAGGTCAGGAAAGTACTTCTGCTGGCAAGAGTCAGAGCTCCCAGGGACCCAGGTGTCTCATGGGTTTTTCCCAGAAAGCAGGAGCTCCTTCACTCCAGCCTATTTGCACCCCCTCTAACCACATGAAACAGAGCCTTCAGATGATTTTCCAGGTTACTTTTGGATGAAAATTTCTTCATTGGTTATTTCTGTGTGTTCAGTCTCTTGAAAATTTAGTTAGAGTCATAATTTTAAGGGTTTTTTTTAATATTTTGGAGATAGCTCCTGGGAAAGTCTATTTTCCTGCCACGATCTTTGCTTCACTCCAATACCAAAATAATAAAAATAGAAGAAAATGTGAAATATCATTTTTATTAAAGATTTTATTTGAGTTTTATAATTGTTCTCCCAATCTTACTTCCCTCCCCCAACCCACCCACAGAAAGCAATACATCAGCCTTTACTTTGTTTCCATGTTGTGCATTGATCCAAATTGAATGTGATGAGAGTGAAATCACATCCTTAAGGAAAAAACAAAAAGTATAAGAGATAACAAGATCAGAGCATAAGATATCTGTTTTTCTTCTTAATTAAAGGGAATACTCTTTGAACTTTGTTCAAATTCCATGGCTCTTTATCTGGATTTAGATAGTATTCTCCATTGCAGACAGCCCAAAATTATACCTGGTTGTTGCACTGATGGAACAAGCAAGTCCATCAAAGTTGAACATTCCCCCCACCATGTTGCTGTTAGGGTGTACAGTGTTTTTCTGGTTCTGCTCATCTCACTCAGCATCAGTTCATTCAAATCCCTCCAGGCTTCCCTGAATCCCATCCCTCCTAGTTTCTAATAGAACAATAGTGTTCAGTGGCATACATATACCACAGTTTGCTAAGCCATTCCTCAATTGAAGGACATTTACTTGATTTCCAATTCTTTGCCACTACAAACAGGACTGCTATAAATATATTTCAACAAATGTTTTTACCTTATTTCATCATCTCTTCAGGGTATAGACCTAGTCATGGTATTGCTGGATCAATGGGTATGCTCATTTTTATTGTCCTTTGGGTGTAGTTCCACATTTCCCTCCAGAAATGTTGGATGAGTTCACAGCTCCACCAACAGTGTAATAGTGTCCCAGATTTCCCACAACCCTTCCAACAATGATCACTATCCTTTCTAGTCATATTGGTCAGCTGAGAGGTGGTAGGTGATACCTCAGAGAAGCTTTAATTTGCATTTCTCTAATAATTAATGGTTTATTGCAATTTTTCATATGGCTATGGATTGCTTTGATCTCCTCATCTGTAATTTTTCTTTGCATATCCATTGACCATTTGCCAATTGGGGAATGGCTTTTTTTAAAAAATATGACTCAGTTCTCTGTATATATTAGAAATGAGTTCTTTCTCAGAAACATTATTTGTAATGATTTTTTCCCAATTTACTACATTGCTTTTGATCTTGGATATATTGGTTTTATCTGTGCAAAAGCTTTGTAATTTAATGTAATCAAAATCATCTAGTTTGTTTCTGGTGATGTTCTTCATCTCTTCTTTATTCGTAAACTGCTCCCCTTTCCATAGATCTGACAGGTGAACTAGTCTTTGATCTTCTAATTTGCTTATAGGACTGTTTTTCATGTCTAAATCCTGTAACCATTTGGCTCTTATCTTTGTAAAGGGTGTGAGGTGTTGGTCTAATCTAAGTTTCTTCTATAATAACTTCTAATTTTCCCAATAGTTTTTATTGAAGGGAGAGTTTTTAGCTGAATAGTTGGACTCTGGGTTTATCAAACAGCAGATTAGTATAATCATTTCCTGCTGTTGCTCCTAGTCAATTTCACTGGTTCACCACTGTACTTCTTAGCCAATACCAAATAATTTTTTGACTGATGCTTTATAATATAATTTTAGATCAGGTAGGGCTAAACCCCCTTTTTTTGCAATTTTTTTCATTAAATTCCTGGAAATTCTTAACTTTTTATTTCTCCATATGAATTTCCTTGCAATGTTTTTCTAACTCATTAAAGTAATTTTTTTGGAATTTTCATTGGTAGGGCACTAAACAGGTAGTTTAGTTTTGGCAGAATTGTCAGAAAATATGAAATAACTTACTGAAAAAAACAATTGATCTGGAAAACAGATTCAAAAGGGATAATTTAAAAATTATTTGGCTATCTGAAAGTCATGATTAGGAAAAGAACCTTGACTTCTTTTTTAAAGAATTTCTATAGGAAAATTATTCTGATATTCTAGAAGCGGGGGGGGGGGGTGGCGCAAATAGAAATTCAGAAAATACAATGATCTCCTCCTGAAAGAGATAAAAAAAATAACCACTAATAGCCAAGTTCCAGAACTCCCTATTGAAGGAGAGAAAATATTACATCAGCTAGAAGGAAACAATTAAAATATCATGGTGCTTTAATCAGGATTACACAGGATTTATCAGCATCCACATTAAGGGCTTGTAGGGCTTGGAATATAATATTCTGGATGAAAGAAGAGCTTGAGTTGCAACCAAGAATCAACCACCCAGCAAAACTGAACATCCTATTTTAGGGGAAAAGATGGATATTTCAATGAACAGGGTAATTTCGAATATTCTTGTTGAAACATCCAGAGCTGAACAGAAATTCTGATCTTCAGGTACAGGACTCAGGTGAAGCATAGAGATGGTGGACCAGAAGCATAAATAATGAGGGATTTAATCATGATGAACTGCATGTATTCCTGCATGGGAAGATAATACTTTTATGAATCTTGTCATTTGTTAGAGCATTTACAAGGAGTATATGTAGACAAGTCACAGAAGAGACAGCTGAATTTGAAGGTATAATTTGTTGTAAAAATGAGTCGATGGGCAAAAGGAAAATATACTGAGAGAAAGAGAAAGGAGAGACAGAATAGGCTAAGATATTTCATGTAAAAGGGACAAGAAATAGCTTTTCCCATAGTATGGAAGGGGGAAAGGTGAGGGGGAATGAGGGAGCCTTCATTCTCATCAGAAATGACTCAGAGAGGAAACATCATACATAATTAATAGGGTATAGAAATGTAGAAGAAACAGGAGAGAATGGAGACAGGGGGAAGGAAGAGAGTATGTAAGTGACAGAGGAAAAGTGTAGATCATGAGAGAGGATACTCAAATATAATGCATTTTCTTTGTTACTTTTTGTAAGGTGATGGAATTGGATGGCCTGTCTGGGACAAAGGTACTGGGTGGTTTCTGGGTCTCTTTTGTGGGATGTAGGCTTGGGGCCTCCTGGCCCCAGGGCCAGTGCTATGTTTACTGCTCCACTTGGCAACCCCACAGCACACTATTGAAGAGGGAGAGAGGGAAAGAAGAGAAAATATAATAAATGATAGGGGACCATAGATGGAGGAAATTACAATCAGCAACAGCAACTGTTCTTGGCTAGACATGATAAATAATGTGATCCATCCCAGAGAAAGAGCTGATGCTATAGGAAAAAGAATGAAATGCATTTTTTTCTTTCTTTTATTTTATTTCTCAAGAGATTTTATATTTTTGTTGAGGGAGGGAGGATTATGTTTATTTTTACAACAAGAATATTTTAGTAAATATGTAAATAAATGAAAAAAATTAAAAATTGAAAAATATAGTTATTTGGAAGAGTTTTTATATGTTTATATATATATATATATATATATATATATATATATATATATATATGTGTGTATTTAATTTCTTCATTTGAAAACTCTCTATTCATACCTTTTGAATAGTTATCAATTGGGGAATGAATTGTGACCTTAAAATTTGATGGATGCACTTCGCTATATGTATATTTCAGCAATGATAACTTATCAGAACTGGTTGTGAAGACTGTTTCCCAGCTTTCTGCTTTCCTTTTAATTTTGACACCATTCATTTTATTATTACAAAATCTTTTAAATAGGATTTAGTCAAAATAATTCATTTTGCATTTTATAATGTGTTCTAATTCTTGTTTAGTCATAAATTTTTCCTTTTTCCATAGATCAGATAGATGAGTATGTTTTGATCTATTAATTTATCTATAGCATCAGGCTTTATGTCTAAATTATGTACCCATTTTGACCATAATTTGTTATAGGATGTAAGATATGCATCTATGCCTAGTTCTTGCCATATTATTTTTCAGTTTTGCCAAAATTGTCAAACAATGATTTCTTATCTTAGAAGCTTATACCATTGGGTTTGTAGAATAGTAGATTGCTGTAGTGATTTACTGCATTTTCTTTTGAACCTATCCTAAACCACTGATCCATTATTATTTTTCTTTTTTTTCAGACTCCATATTTTTTCTTAATATTTTGTTTTCTAATTAGACACAATAGTAGTTTCTCCCATCATTTTCTGTTAGGTTTTGAATTTTATGATCTTTCTCTATCCTTCCTTTCCTCTCCCATCCCCCCACAGAAGGCAGTCTGATAATCTTTACACTGTTGTCATGCTATAAAGTAATAGAATTGCATGTGTTGGGATTGAAATCATATCCTTGAGGAGAAAATAAAAAATTAGAGCTAGTAAAATTATGTAGTACAAAAGACACATTTTTATTAAAAATTAGAAGTAATAGGCTTTTGTCTTTGTTTAAATTGTACAAATCTTTCTCTGGTTACAAATGGTATTCTCTGTTGCAGGTGCTCAAAAATTGTCCCTAATTATTATATTAATGGAATGAGCACATCCAGTAAGATAGATCATCAACTCCATGTTGCCTTTAGGATGTACAATGTTTGTCTGGGTCTGCTCATGTCACTCATCATGCAAGGCTTTCCAGACTTCTCTGAATTCTCATCCCTTGTGCTTTCTAATAGAAAAATAGTGGTTCATAACACATCTACCACAAATTCGTCAGACATTCCAAAATTCATAGCCATTCACTTGTTGTCCAATTCTTTGCCACCACAAACAGGGCTCCTATGAATATTATTGTACAAGTGATGGTTTTACCAATTTTGCATGATCTCTTCAGGCAATAGGCCCAGTAGTGGTATTAATGGATGAAAGAGTATATACACATTTTGTTGCCCTTTAGGCATAACTGCAAATTGTTCTCCAGAAAGTTTGGATGAGTTCACAACTCCATCAACAATATATCAGTGTCCTAAATTTCCCACAACCCTTCCAACATTGAACATTGTTCTTTCTGGTCATATTGACCAATTTGAAATGGTACCTCAGAACTGTTTTAATTTGTATGTCTCTAATAAGCAATTATTTAGAGTAATTTTTCATATGATTACATATAGCTTTGATTTCCTCATCTGTAAATTCCCTCTACATAGTCTTTGAACATTTGCCAATTGATAAATGGCTTGTTCTTTATAAATTTGACTCACTTCTTTATAAATTTTAGAAATGAGTCCTTTGCTAGAAATACTCGTTGTAAAAATTGTTTCCCAGTTTACTAGATTTCTTTTCATCTTGGTTACAATGACTTTGTTTCTGAAAAAGTTTTTTAAATATATGTAATCAAAATTTTTAATGATGTTTTCCATCACTTCCTTGGTCATAAACTGCTTCCCTATCCATAGATAGTTCTTCCAAGTTCACTAATGCCTGATCTCCTAGTTTGCTTATAATTCTGTCTTTTATGTCTCTATCCTGTATCCATTTTGATCTTATCTTGGTATAGGTTATGAGATATTGGATGAATCTCTGTTTTTCCCATACTAACTTCTATTTATCATGAACAGTTTTTGTTTTTTTAACAGAGAGAGATTCTTATCCTTGAACTGGAATCTTTGAGTTTTTTAAGAAGATTACTATAACCATTTCCTACTGTCCTTTTGCACCTACCCAATTCCAGTGATCCAACAGTCTACTTCTTAGCCAATACCAGACAGTTTTGAGAACTGATACTTTATAGTATAATTTTAGATCTGATAAGTTTAAGCCATCATCTTCTGAATTTTTTACCTTAAATCTCTGGATATTCTTGACATTTTTTTTCTCCATATGAATTTAGGTACAATTTCTTCTAGCTCAATAAAGAAAGTTTTTGGAATTTTGATTAGTAAGGCACTAAATAATAGATTAATTTAGTTATAATTGTCATTTTTATTAGATTAGCTCTTGGCCTATCCATGAGCCTTTGATATTTGGCCGGTTATTTAAATCTGATTTTATTTATTTGAAGAGTATTTTATAATTGTGTTTATAGTTTCTGAGTCTGCCTTGGCAGCTAGTTTGCCCAGTATTTTATATTGTCTGAAATTACATTGAATGGGATTTCTCTTTCCAGCTATTGCTGCTGTATCTTGATAGTAATATACAGAAATGTGGAAGATTTATATGACTTGATTTTATATCCTGTGACAAGAATCTGTTAAAAAAAAAAACAAAAAAATAAAAAAAATAGCAGAAATTGTGAAATACCACATCAACAAAACTACTCACCTAGATATTGGATCCAGAAGAGACAACTTAAGAATCATCAGGCTTCCTGAATGCATTGAGGATAAAAAAAAAAAAGGCCTGGACTTAATATAGGATTTAGTGATGGAAAATTACCCTGATATCATGGAACCAGAGGGAAAAATAGTTTTTGAAAGAAAATATCAATCCCCCCCCCCAAAAGTGATCACAAAATGAAAACACCAAGGAAAATTGTTGACAAATTTCAGAATGATCAGATAAAAGAGAAAATCTGGCAAGCAGACAGATAAGTTAAAGCATTAATAAACAAGAAGGAAGTTAAGGAGGTAAATAGAATGTTACCCTATTTATTAAACAGTACCAGATACTTTTGATGACTACTGTTTTATGGTATAATTTTAGATCTGGTAGAGCTAGGCTTCCTTCCTTTACATTCCACCCCCCCCCCCAGTCAGTTCCTTTGATATTCTGGCCCTTTTGTTGCTCAGGTTGAATGTATTTACTATTTTTTCTGCTCAGTAAAGTAGATATTTTGCCATCTCTTTCTATTGGCATGGAATAAGTAATTTATTTTGAGTAAAATAGTCATTTTTATTATATTAGTTCCTTCTAACTATGAGCATTTAGCATTTTTCCAGTTAACTAGATTTGACTTTATTTGGGTGAGGAATGCTTTGTAACTGTGCAGTTTCTGTGTTTGTCTTGGGAGGCAGATTCCCATGTATTTAATGTTGTATACAGTTATTTTAAATGGAATGTCTCTTTGTCTTGTTTTTGGATGTTGTTCATATATAGAAATTTAGGTCAGTTATGTGGGTTTATTTTATATCCTGAAACTTTGGGGAATTTGTTAATTTTTAAAGGAGTATATCAAATGATTTTCTCAGATTCTATAGGCATATCATCATATCATCTGCAAAGAATGAAAGTTTTCTTCCTCATTGCAAATTTTGATTCCTTCAATTTCTTTTTCTTCTCTCATTGCTACTGCTAGTATATCTAGCCATATTGAATATCTATAGTGATAATGTGAATCTTTGATTCAACCTTGATTTTATTGGAAAATCTCTGAGTTTATTCCCATTACATATAATATTTGTTATTGGTTTTATATAGATATTATTTATTATTTTAAGGAGAACCCCCTTCATCCCTAAGCTTTCTAGTATTTTTAATAGGAATGGATGGTTTATTTTTTCAAAAGCTTTTCCAGCATTTTTTGAGATAATGATATTATTTCAGTTGATTTTGATATTGATATGCTTAATTAGGATGAATATTTTCTAAATGTGAAACAATCACTGTCTGCCTGGTACAAATACAACCTGATCATGCTGTATTATCCTGGTAATAATTTGCTTTAGTCTCACTGCTAAAATTTTATTTAAGATTTTTGCATCAATATTCAAAAGGGAGATTTGTCTACAATTTTCTTTGTCTTCTTTAGTTTTTCCTGGTTTAGGTATCAGCACCATGTTGGTGCCATAAAAAGAGTTTGGCAGAAGTCCTTCCTCTCCTATATTTTAAAATAGTTTAAGTAGAATGAGAATTAATTGTTCCTTAAATGTTTGGTAGAATTCATTATTTGTAAGTCCATCCGGACCTGGAGAGCTTTACATAGGGAGTTTATTTATGGTTTCTTCAATTTCTTTTACTGAAATGGGGTTACTTAAGTAATTTTTACTCTTCTGTTAATATGGGTAGTTTGTATTTTTGTATATATTCATCTATTTCATTCAAGTCATCCAATTTATTGGCATACAATTTGTCAAAGAAACTTGAATTATCTCTTTAATTTCCTCTTTGTTGGTGGTTAGTTCAATCCTTTTCATTTTTTGATGCTGATTATTTGGCTATCTTTTTTCTATTTTTTTAAAGCAGATCAACTAAAATTTTGTCTATTTTATTGACTTTTTCATAAAACCAACTCTTATCTATGAGATCAATGTTTTTCTTGCTTTCATTTTCATTAGTATCTCCTATGAATTTCAGAATTTGTAATTTGGTATATATTTGGGGGTGTTTAATTTGTATTTTTCTAACTTTTTAAGTTGCATACCTAATTCAATTATTTCCTCTTTCTATTTTCTTCATATAGGAATTTAAAGATATAAAGTTTTCCTCTCAAAACTACCTTTGCTGTATCCCATGAATTTTGACTTGATGTCTAGTTTTATTTTATGTAAGTTAAAGTTATTTAATTCCCACTTAGTTTTTTTTGTTTATCTTTCTCTGACCCTTTATTACATGTAGTTTTGAATTGCAGCATGTTTTGAGAAGGGTGAATTTATTATTTCTGTCTTTTTGTATTTGATTATAAGGGTTTTTTGTTTGTTTTTTGCCCTAATACATGGTCAATTATGGTGAAGGTATCATGTACAATCAAGAAAAAGTTATAATACTTTCTATCCCCATTAAATTTTCTTCAGAGATCTATCATATCTAGGTGTTCCAAGATTTCATTCACTTTCTTAAATTCCTTCTTGCTTATTTTGATATTAGATTTCTCTAATTCTGAAAAAGGAAGATAGAGGTTTCCCATTTTTAAAGTTTTGATGTTTGGGTATTCTTGTAATTCATGGAGCTTTTCATCTAAAAATTTGGATGCTATACCACTAGGTTCATACATGTTTAGTAAAGATATGGCTTCGTTAGCAATGGTGCCTTTTAAGAAGATGTAGTATCTTTTTTTAATCTCTTTTAATAAAATTGATTTTTAATTTTACATTAGCTGAGATTAGCATCCCTTATATTTCCATTTCCCAGTCCTCCCTTCCATGTAAATTAAGTTAGATTTTTAAAACCAAATGGGAATGTATTTTATTACCTCACTGGACTAAATCTATTGAATAGAATTTATTCAGCATTCACATTCTTTCTTCTTTCCCTGGAAAATTATAAATCGTTGTGTCTCTTCCCTTGGGATTAATTATCACACTAATATTATTAACCAGTGTTACCAATCACAGTTTGATTATTTGATTGCGTGATAAGCAGCATTGCCTCATATTGCTTCAAATTATAATTATAATCATATTTACCTTAACTCCTTTTAAAGTATCTTTCAAGTACACACCATCATCCTCATGAGGCAAAGTATCATCCAAAGACATATCATTTCTTGACCTATGTGTGCCCCTCCTCCCTAGACCTATTTGCTTTCACCCTTTACTTCCCCTCCTCCCCACCCAAGTTACTTAACACTTTAAGTGAAGTAAGACCTATTCTTTCTCCCACTTTTTCACCCCTCCCCACCTAGGCTACTTAACTCTTTATTAAATGAAATACCCCTTAAGTCAAACCTTTATCTAATTAACTACAAGAATCTTAAAGGTATCTAACTGCTGGAGGTCTCACCTGAGAACCTCACAAAATGATTGTAAATAACAGTGACATTGGCTAAGATTCTAATAGTTTATGATGCCTTCTTTAAGCAAGGTGCTAAGCACATTGTTATTAAAATGAGTCAAAGGATAAGACCACACATAAGGTTAAAGTTAATACCCTGGATTTTCTTCAGGACTTTTTGTCTCAAACATAGTGATATCATCTTGGATCTCTTCAATTGAGAGATAAAACCCAATTATACCCATATTCTTTAGGTTCATTCTCTACAACAATATTCTACCCTTTAATTGTCCTTTTCAGAAGTAAAATGTTAAAGAATTAGAAGTATCATATTTTCCTTTTAGGATTGTATACAAATTTGATAGTCTTGAGCAACATTTTTTTTTTGTTTTGTTTTTTTCCTTCCCTTTTTCCTTTACCCGTTTTATGCAGCTCTTGAGTTGTGTATTTGGCCACAGAATTCTCTATTCAGTTCTGGTCTTTGTATCAGGAAATTCTGGAAGTCCTCTATCTTTTCTGCTGATAGTATATGCTCAATATTGCATGATAGTGCATTTTGGGTTGTAATCCCAGGTCCTTTGTTTTCTGAAATATGCTATTCCAAGTCTTTTAATCCTTCAGTGCTGAGGTTGATAGGTCCTGTTTGAGTCTGATTCCATTTACTTTATATTTGAATTGTTGGGTTTTTTGCTGCTTGCAATATACTCTCCTTTATTTGAGAGTTCTGGAATTTGGTTATTATAGTCCTTGGAGGTTTTATCCTGGAATTTCTCAATAGTTATATTACTATCTTGTATTGTTGTATATTATTGCATATTGTATCTTGTATATTGTTCTAGTAGGTTTGGAAAGTTTTCCCTTATAATTTCCTGCATCATGTTTTTCAGGTTCTTTTCCTGATCCAGGCTTTCTGGTAGTCCAATGATTTGCAGGTTGTCTCTTCTGGATCTATTTTTTCAGGTTATTTGTTTACCCTAAAAGGTAGTTTATATTTTCTTCAATTTTTTCAGTCTTTTGATTTTGTTTGATGGAATCATGTAGTCTTGTAGATTCATTGGTTTCTATTTGTTCAATTCTAATTTTTAGGATTTTTATTCATAATGGAATTGATTTTTTTGATCAGTTCTTCATAATTATCCTGTGGGACTTTCATTTATTTTTTTCCATTTTCCATCTTCCTTTATCCTTTCATTTTAAATTCTTTTTTGATGAGTTTTCATTTCTGAGTCCAATTTATAGACTGTTTTGATACTTCCCCAGTGATTTTTCACTGATTTCTTCTTCAGATATCACAGTGCTGTCATCTTTGTCTGTAAACCAGATTCTCTCATAAACACACTTTTAGCTTTTTTGCTGGGGCTAGGTTCTGATTCCTGGTTTGCCATTATCCAAGATAATACCTCTGCAAGCTAGGACTTACCTTTACAGAGTTTTTTCCCTCCTTTATATGCAGGTTTTGACTTAACAGTAGTTTGTTTCTGACCCAGTCCTTTCTTTTACCCTGATGTTCTCAGTGTTCAGACATTTTTTGAGGGTGCAATCTTCCCTGAAGGCTTAATATCCAGATGCTGCCAGGACCTCTTCTTTTGTTAAGCTGTCAGAACCTGCATTGCACTATGGATAAAAGCCTTCTGCTGGCTTTCCTGCTATCCTGACCAATTGACTTTACTTTCACTATTACCCCAAAGAGACAAATCTTCACTGAAGATCCTCCATAATGCCTAAAATTGACAACTTCTTTGAATCTTCTCTTTGTATTGATGGGATTTGGAGTTTGAATGTCAGAATAAAAATTTCATTTATTTTTATAGGGAAAAGCTCTGGGAACATGTTAGTTTCATAATGGTAACTTTGCTCTGCCCCAGAAGTATCCCATCATCCAATTTTTAAATTTTATTTGTATATTTTATTAATTGCTCTCAGATGTTCAAGACCATGTGGTCTTTTTTTTAAATTAAATATATTATTTGAGTTTTACAATTTTCCCACCAATCTTAATTCACTCCCCCATGCCACCCACAGAAAGCGATATGTCAACTTTTACTTTGTTTCCATGTTGTACATTGATCAAAATTGTTTGTGTTTTCTGGCCAAGATGGCGGAGAGAAGACAGGCACAGTTCTAAAGTCTCCTGATCTTTTCCCCATCTATCACATGAAACAAAGCTCTTAAAAGAATTCCAAACCAGGAAACCCAGGAAGAAAAGCCAGGAGAGGAAAATCTACCTCAGGATTTGTCTCCCACAGCAGCCTTGGCTGAGTACCAGCAGGTGAATCTGGGCTCCGAGGGAAGATCAGCCTGGGATCAGCCAAATGAACATCTGAATTGAAACCAGGAGTCTGAGGGCCCGAGAGCCGGACCTGCTGGATCAGTGGTAGGGCTGTACGAAGGGGCCTTGGGACTGCGGGGAAGCAGAGGCACTGGTGTTGGTCCTGCCCCCCCTGGAGCTTGGGGAAGGGGCTGCAGGGAGAGGTCTGGTGCAGGAGAGCTGCAGACATCCCTGGGCTCCGCAAGTCTGAGAAACTCTGAGTCCACACCTCCATTGCACAGAGGCTTCCTCCCAAACAAATGCAAACTAATTCTGCCTCAGGCCCAGGTGTGTGAGCAGAAGAACCAGCCAAGCTGAGGAATGACCTCAGGCCAGGGTAAAGCCCACCATGAATTGAAGGCAAAAGAATTCAATACTTCCAACTCCTCCATTTGGGCAAAGGGAGAAGGCCTCCCAACCAAGGTCACAGACACTCCAGAGAGGGCAACCAGCACCTCCTACTGGCAAGCCAGAGAAACTGCAATCAGTAAAGCCTATAGCTATCCCAAGCCCAGGTGAACCAGCCCCCAACTCAAGGTCTTAGCATAATGAAGAAGGGTCAGTGGAAAGGTGGATCCATAGAAAAATTCCTGGAAGGGAAAGACCCCAACTCAGAGAGACCTGGAACCTCTGAGGATAATACAATCTGGTCTCCAGCACATAAAGACTTCCTTGAAGAAATAAGGAAGGAGCTTAAAAATTTGGGAGAGATAATTAATACCTTGAAACAAGAAAACGAAAACCATAGAAAGTACAATTGGACAAACACAATAGGAGAATAAAGTCTCAGTTCCTCAAATGAGCAAATGCAAAAAGAAATTAATTCTCTCAAAACCTCAATTGGTCAAATGGAAAGCTCTTTCAAAAGTAGAATTGACAAATTGGAAAAGGAGTTGCAAAAGGTTAATGAAGAAAACTCCTCCTCCAAAAAAAGAATGGAGTCTACAGAAACTAATGACTCCATGAGACAGCAAGAGTCAGTTAAACAAAATCAAAAAATAGAAAAAATAGAAGCAAATGTAAAATACCTCATCAACAAAACTACTGACCTCGAGAAAAGATCGAGGAGGGGCAACCTGAAAATTATAGGACTTCCTGAAAACATTGAAGAGAAAAAAAAAAGCCTGGACTTAATATTACAGGATCTAGTGATGGAAAACTGCCCTGATATCATGGAATCGGAGGGCAAAGTAGTTATTGAAAGAGTACATCAATCCTCACCAGAAAAAGATCCTAAAATGAAAACACCAAGTAATGTTGTGGCCAAACTGCAGAACTACCAGATAAAAGAGAAAATCCTGCAAGCAGCCAGAAAGAAGCAAGTTAAATATCAAGGAGCAACTGTAAGGATCACGCAGGACCTGGCTGCATCAACTTAAAGGGATCGAAGCGCTTGGAACGAGATATTTCTAAGAGCACGGGAGCTGGGAATGCAGCCAGGAATCTACTTTCCTGCAAAGCTGAGCCTTCTCTTCCAGGGAAAAAGATGGACATTTAACAAAATGGAAGAGTTCCAAAAATTTCTGATAAAAAGACCAGAGCTAAAGAAAATTTGGATATCAAACAGGATGTTCAAGAGACACATGAAAGGGACAAAAAGGGGGGGGGGCAGTAAAAGGAAAGAAATGCAATCCAGTAAGTTGAAACTGGCTATATTCCAGCATGGGGGGGGACTCTCATAAATCCTAAGAAATGTAACTCTAACAGAGAGAATACACCTAGCCAGAAATTATGGACATCCAGCACGTATCCATGAGACTGCTATCTAATGGGATGTAACTGGCTTTAACCCCACTTGGGAGAAAGACTCTAATAACTCTCAGGAATTTTGACTCTATCCAATAGAATATACTGAAATAGAAGGGACAGACACTCAGAATTTTCTATGACCTAGATAGAATGATCTAAAAAAATATACTACCTCCCTAAAAAGGGGACAGGAAAGAGATGGGAGGAGGGAGGGGATTGAACAGGACAAATCTCATTATTCTAAGAGGTACAGAAAAACCTATGGTAATAGAGGGGAAGAAGGGAGCAGGGGAGAAACACCTGAATCTTCTTCTCATCAGACTTGGCTTAAAGTCAACCTACACATACTCAGTTAACTTATAAAACATCTAACCTTTCAAGTATTAAAAAGGGACAAGGGGAGGGGGGATGGAGAAGAGGAAGGGGAGTGGGGGAAATAAGGGGAAATAACAAAAGGAAGCAAAGGGAAAAGGGAAAAAAGGGAAAGGGGAAAGAAAGTGGAGGGTGTGATATAGGAGAGCAAACATACTGAAGGGGGTGGTATTCAAAAACAAAATACTGGGGAATATGAATAAAAGGGGGGAAAGGGGGAAAAATAAAAACAGAGGGAAGATAGCACAGAGGGCAATAAAGAATTAGTAATCATAACCTTGAATGTGAATGGGATGAACTCTCCCTTAAAATGTAAGCAAATAGCAGAGTGGATTAAAAACCAGAATCCTATAATATGATGCTTACAAGAAACTCAATTGAAGCAGAGAGATGCATATAGAGTAAAGGTAAAAGGTTGGAGCAAAATATATTTTGCTTCAGCTGAAATAAAAAAAAGCAGGTGTAGCAATCCTTATCTCAGACAAAGCAGCAACAAAAATAGATAGCATTAAAAGAGATAAGGAAGGAAAGTTTATCCTCCTAAAAGGAACCATAGACAATAAAGTCATTTCAATATTGAATGTATATGCACCCAGTGGGACAGCACCCAAATTGTTAGAGGAGAAGCTGAAAGAATTACAGGAAGACATAGACAGCAAAACTCTACTAGTAGGAGAACTCAACATCCCGCTATCAGATCTAGATAAATCAAATCATAAAACAAACAAGAAAGAAATTAGGGAGGTAAATAGATTGTTAGAAAAATTAGATATGGTAGACTTATGGAGGAAACTGAATGGGGATAGAGGAATATACCTTTTTCTCTGCAGTACAAGGAACTTATACAAAAATTGACCATGTACTAGGACATAAAAACCTAATGATCAACTGCAGAAAGCCAGAAATAGTGAATACATCTTTCTCAGATCACAATGCAATGAAACTCATATGCAATACTGGGCCAAGGAGATATAGACCCAGAGCAAATTGGAAACTGAATAACCTCATTTTAAAAAATGAGTGGACCAAAAAACAAATTATAGAAAGAATTAAGCATTTTATCCTAGATAATGAGGAAAATGAAACAACATACCAAAACCTATGGGATTCATCCAAAGCAACTCTCCTGGGATATATTATAGCTCTAAATGTTTATATGAATAAATTGTAGAACGAGTAAATAAATGACCTAAACATGCAACTAAAAAATTAGAGAAAGAACAAATCAAAAATCCCCAAATACAAAATTAGAAATTTTAAAAAATTAAAGGAGAAATTAATCAAAGCAAAAGCAAAAAAAACCTATTGAATTAATAGATAAAACCAAAAGTTGGTATTATGAAAAAACAAATAAAATTGATAAACCTCTGGTCAATTTGATTAAAAAAAAGAAAGAACAAAATCAAATTGCTAGTATTATAAATGAAAAAGGTGAACTCACCACCAATGAGGATGAAATTAAAGTAATAATTTGAAATTATTTTCCCCAACTCTATCCCAATAATTTTGATAATCTAAGTGAAATGGATGAATATTTACAAAAATATAAGTTGCCCACGTTAAATGAAGAAGAGATTAAATACCTAAACAACCCTATCTCAGAAAAAGAAATTCAACAAGCCATTATTGAACTCCCTAAAAGAAATCTCCAGGGCCGGATGGATTCACAAGTGAATTCTACTAAACATTTAAGGAACAATTGGTTCCAATCCTATGTAAACTCTTTGGGAAAATAGGGACAGATGGAACGCTACCTAACTCTTTCTATGAAACCAATATGGTACTGTTACCTAAACCAGGAAGAGTTAAAACAGAGAAAGAAAATTATAGACCTATTTGCCTGATGAATATAGATGCAAAAATCCTGAATAAAATCTTAGCAAAATGACTAAAAGTCATTATTAGGATAATACATTATGATCAAGTAGGATTTATTCCAGGAATGCAGGGTTGGTTCAATATTAGGAAAACTGTTAGTATACTCAATTATATCAACAACAAACCTATCAGAAATCATATGATCATATCAATAGATGCTGAAAAAGCTTTTGAAAAAAATACAGCATCCATTCCTATTCAAAACACTAGAGAGTGTAGGAATAAATGGACTGTTCCTTAAAATAATTAGCAATATCTATCTGAAACCATCAACAAGCATTATACTCAATGGGGAGAACCTAGAGGCATTCCCAGTAAGATCAGGGGTTAAACAAGGGTGCCCATTATCACCACTACTATTCAATATTGTATTAGAAATGTTAGCAGCAGCAATTAGAGAAGAAAAAGAAATTGAAGGAATTAGAATTGGGAAGGAAGAGACAAAACTCTCACTCTTTGCAGATGACATGATGGTCTACCTAGAGAATCCCAAGAAATCATCTAAAAAACTACTGCAAACAACTAGCAATTTTTTCAAAGTTGCAGGTTATAAAATAAACCCCCATAAATCCTCAACATTTCTATATCTATCTAGCAAGAAGCAGCAGGAAGAGTAAGAAAGAGAAATCCCATTCAAAGTAACCTCAGACAATATAAAATATTTGGGAGTCTATTTGC
Organism: Macrotis lagotis; assembly: GCF_037893015.1. Taxonomy (NCBI): domain Eukaryota; kingdom Metazoa; phylum Chordata; class Mammalia; order Peramelemorphia; family Peramelidae; genus Macrotis; species Macrotis lagotis. The sequence continues at coordinate 760,611,124 of NC_133658.1, forward strand.
CAAGAGACACTCTGAAAACAATTCTAAAACACTTCTCACATAACTTAAATCAGATTTAAATAACTGGGCAAATTTCAACTGCTCATGGATTGGGTGAGTTAATATAAAAAAAATGACAATTCTACCAAAACTAAATTATCTGTTTAGTGCCCTACCAATCAAAATTCCAAAAAAATTACTTTAATGAGTTAGAAAAATTGTAAGTATATTGATATGGAGAAATAAAAAGTCATGAATTGCCAGGAGCTTAATGAAAAAAAATGCAAACAAAGGTGGCTTAGCACTATCCAATCTCAAATTATATTATAAAGCATCAGTCATCAAAACTTTTTGGTATTGGCTAAAAAAATAGAGTGGTGGACCAGTGGAATAGACTAGGTGTAAAAGCAGGAGAGGAGTATAGTAATCTGCTGTTTGATAAAACCAAAGAGTCTGGCCACTGGGATAAAAACTCCCTCTTTGATAAAAACTACTGGGATAATTGGAAGTTAGTATGGAAAAAACTTAGATTAGACCAACACCTCACACCCATTACCAAGATAAGATCCAAATGGCTATAGGACATAGACATAAAAAAACAATACTATAAGCAAATTAGAAGATCAAGGAGGAGTCTACCTGTCAGATCTATGGAAAGGGGAACAGTTTATGACTAAGGAAGAGTTGGAGAACATCACTAAAAAAACAATTAGAGGATTTCAATTACATTAAATTAAAAAGCTTTTGCACAGATAAAACCAATGTAATCAAGAACAAAAGAAAAGTAGTAAATTGGGAAACAATCTTTACAATTAATGATTCTGACAAAGGACTCATTTCTAAAATATAAAGAGAACTGAGTCATATTTTTAAAACAAAAAGCCATTCCCCAATTGACAAATGGTCAATTTATATGCAAAGGCAATTTACAGATGAGGAGATCAAAGCAATCCATAGCCATATAAAAAATGCTCTAAATCATTAATTATTAGAGAAATGCAAATTAAAGCTTCTCTGAGGTACCACCTCACACCTCTCAGATTGTTCAGAATGACCAGGAAGGATAATGATCATTGTTGGAATGGATGTGGGAAATCTGGAACACTATTACACTGTTGGTGGAGCTGTGAACTCATCCAACCCTTCTGGAGAGCTATTTGGAACTATGCCCAAAGGGCAACAAAAATGTACATACCCTTTGACCCAGCAATACCACTACTGGCTCTATACCCTGAAGAGATGAGGAAAAAGGGTAAAAACATTATTTGCACAAAAATATTTATAGCAGCCCTGTTTGTAGCGGCAAAGAATTGGAAATCCAGTAAATGTCCTTCAATTGGGGAATGGCTTAGCAAACTGTGGTATATGTACATCATGGAACACTATTGTTCTATTAGAAACCAGGAGGGATGGGATTTCAGAGAAACCTGGAGGGATTTGCATGAACTGATGCCGAGTGAGATGAGCAGAACCAGAAAAACACTGTACACCCTAACAGCAACATGGGAGTGATGTTCAACCTTGAAGGACTTGTGCATTCCATCAGTGCAACAATTGGGAATAATTTGGGGCTGTCTGCAAAGGAGAGTACCATCTTTATCCAGATAAGGAGCTGTGCAGTTTGAACAAAGTACAAGGACTTTTCCCTTTAATTTGGGGAAAAAACAAACCAGATATCTTATTGTCTGATCTGGTTACCTCTAAGAATTCTGTTCTCTTTAAGGATATGATTTCTCTCTCATCACACCCAATTTGGATCAAGGTGCAACATGGAAACAAAATAAAGACTGACTGAGTGCTATCTGTAGGGTGGGGGTGAGGGGAGGGAAGCATGATTGGGAGAAAATTGTAAAACTCAAATAATATATTTAATAAAAAAATAATACTGAAAAAAACAGAATAAAATTGTTTGTGATGAGAGAGAAATCATATCCTTAAGGAAGAGACAAAAAGTCTAAGAGATAACAAGATCAGACAATAAGATATCTGCTTTTTTTTCTAATTTAACAGGAATAGTCCTTGAAATTTGTTCAAACTCCAAGGCTCTTTATCTGGATACAGATGGCACTCTCCTTTGCAGACAGCCATAAATTGTTCTGGATTCTTGCACTGATGGAATGAGCAATTCCTTCAAGGTTGAACATCACCCCCATATTGCTGTTAGAGTATACAGTATTTTTCTGATTCTGCTCATCTCACTCAGCATCAGTTCATGCAAATTCCTCCAGGCTTCCCTGAAATCCCATCCCTCCTGGTTTCTAATGGAAAATTAGTGTTCCATGACATACATATACCACAATTTGCTAAGCCATTCCCCAATTGAAGGACATTTACTGGATTTCCAATTCTTTGCCACCGCAAACAGGGCTGAAATACATATTTTTGTACAAGTAATGTTTTGAGCCTTTTTTAATCATCTCTTCAGGGTATAGACCCAGTAGTGGTATTGCTGTATCAAAGGGTATGCTCATTTTTGGAGCCCTTTGGGTGTAGTTCCAAATTTCTCTCCAGAAAGGTTGGATGAGTTCACAGCTCCACCAACAGTGTAATAGTGTCCCAGATTTCCCACAAGTCTTCCAACAATGATCATTCTTTTTGGTCATAATGGTCACCTTGAGAGGTGTGAGGTGGTACCTCAGAGAAGCTTTAATTTGAATTTCTGTAATAATTGATGATTTAGAGCAATTTTTCATATGGCTATGGATTCCTTTGTTCTCTCTCCTCATCTGTCAATTGCCTTTGCATATCCTTTGATAATTTGTCAATTTGGGAATGACTTTTTGTTTTACATATATGACTTGGATCTCTACATATTTGAGAAATGAGTCCTTTGTCAGAATCATTAGTTGTTTCCCTATTTACAACATTTCTTTTTTTTTACTTCCAATAAGTACAATATTTATTAAACATTTCTTCAGTTTTTGTTACATATTGTGCAACAAATTACAATATTCTGCAGCCTCAAATTATATGTGGAGTATGAAGAAACTAGTAATCAAGATAGTATAATCTTTCCATTTATAACTCTACAAGAAAGAACTAGCAAATCAGATCTTACATATAAATCTCACTAAACTTTTATGCATGGAAAGTGACAGATATTGTTTCTGCTGTTTGATACAAATGACTGAACTTCATTTTCAGAAGACCAAACTGGACACCTAAACATGCCAATATAAACATCAAAACAAAATATGTTCTAACCAACCACGGGAAACAGTCTGGTATCAGGAAAGCAACAAGGATTACACACATTATTTTATAAACCAGCACACAAAGGTTTAAACATTTATGAAAATTAAGTTAGCTGTCTTGAGTCAAGGGAATTAAAAAAAAGTCAGTTGACCATTTACAATCTCTGACCTTTGTGGAAACGGTAAGAATCTGTTGTACTACAACTACATACATTGCAATTCAGGCAATTTTGTTTTTGTTTTTTTTGTTTTGGGTTTTTTTTGTTTTGTTTTTTTGAATTTTTTGCACTTGGGTTCGGATTTCAAATTCATGGTTGTGAGAAAAGAAGGGAGGCAAATTTTAGCAGCAACCTCCTCTAGACTGCTTGACTGGAGTGCTCTGAATTTTAACATTGTATTTCTCTGTACCTCCAGCTGTTGCTCGAGGTCCCATTCGATTTTTAATCTCAGCTGCCATTGTAATGAAAGACTGTTCTACCTTTGTTTCATTCTTTGCACTGGTTTACAAAAATGAAATTCCAAGAGAATCTGCAAATTCCTTTGCTGTTGTGTAGTCTACTACTTTCTTTGTGGTCAGATCACATTTGTTCCCTACCAATAACTTGTTGACATTTTCACTGGCATAAGGATCTATTTCCTGCAGCCACTGTTTTACATTATTGAAGGACTCCTGGTCTGCCACATCATACACTACTATGATGCCATGGGCTCCTCTGAAATAACTGGAAGTGGTTGTTTGAAATCTCTCTTGGCATGCTGTGTCCCATATTTGGAGTTTAATTGTTTTTCCATCTAACTCTATAGTTCTTATTTTAAAATCCACACCAATTGTGCTGATGTAGCTTTCTGTATAGGTATCATCTACAAAACTAAGGAGAAGGCAAGATTTGCCAGCACCAGAATCTCCAATCAGCAGTAACTTGAATAAATAATCATATTCTGGATTCATGCTGGACATGTCACTACAGCCGCCCCTGCTGCCACCTCCACCCTGGGAACTGCCCCTACTTTCCCACCACTGCCTTGATTTGCTGCGCCCGGAACCTAGGAAAAGAAAGGAAAAATTCCATCCCAGAAAGAAAATGTCTTCCCTGCTCTGCTCCCAGTGAGGACAATCCACTGCAGCTGCCACTACCACCTCTCCTACTACATTTCTTTTGATCTTGATTATTGTGGTTTTATCTGTGCAAAAGCTTTTTAATTTAATTTAATTGAAATCATCTAGTTGATTTTTGATGATGTTCTCCAACTCTTCTTTGGTAATAAAGTGCTCCCCTTTCCATAGATCTGACAGGTAAACTAGGCCTTAGTCTTCTAATTTGCTTATCATATTGGGTTTTTTTGGTCTAAATCCTGTAATCATTTGGATCTTATCTTGCTAAAGGGTGTGAGGTGTTGGTCTAATCTAAGTTTCTTCCATACTAACTTTGAATTTTCCCAGCAGTTTTTATCAAAGAGGGGGTTTTTATCCCAATAGCTGAACTCTTAGGGCTTATTAAATAGCACATTACTATAATCAGTTCATGCTTTTGGAACTAGTCTATTTCACTGGTCCACCACTCTGTTTCGTAGCCTATACCAAACAGTTTTGATGCCTGATTCTTTTTTTTTGTTGTTTTTTTTAGATTTTTTCATGGCAATGGGGTTAAGTGGCTTGCCCAAGGACACATGGCTAGGTAATTATTTAATGTCTGAGACCGGATTTGAACCCAGGTACTCCTGACTCCAAGGCCAGTGCTCTATCCACTGCTCCACCTAGCCACCCCAATGACTGATTCTTTATAATATAATTTTAGATCAGGTAAGGCTAAGCCCCTTTCTTTTGCAGTTTTTTTTTATCATTATACTCCTGGAAATTCTTGACTTTTTATCTCTCCATATGAATTTACTTAGAATTTTTTCTAACTCATTAAAGGAATTTTTTGGAATTTTGATTGGTAGGGCACTTAAACAGGTAGGTTAATTTTGGTAGAATTGTCATTTTTATTATAATAGCTCTACTTATCCATGAGCAGTTGATATTTACCCAGTTATTTAAATCTGATTAAATTTGTGTGAGAAGTGTTTTATATTTGTTTTCAAAAAGATTCTGAGTCTGTCTTGGCAAATAGACTCCCAAGTATTTTATACTGTCTGAGGTTACTTTGAATGGGATTTCTCTTTCTAGCTCTTTCTGTTGTATTTTGCTAGACATAAAGTTGAGGATTTATGGGGGTTTATTTTACAACCTGCAACTTTGCTATGATTGCTAATTGTTTCCAGTAGTTTTTTGGATGTTTTCTTGGGATTCTCTAGGTAGATCGTCATGTCATCTGCAAAGAGTGAGAATTTTGTCTCTTCCTTCCCAATTCTCATTCCTTCAATTTCTTTTTCTTCTCTAATTGCTGAAGCTTACATTTCTAATACAATATTGAATAGTAATAGTGATAATGGGCACCCTTGTTTCACCCCTGATCATATTGGGAATGCCTCTAGCCTCTTCCCATTGAATATAAAGTTTGTTGATGGTTTCAGATAGATACTGCTAATTATTGTAAGGAACAGTCCATTTATTCCTACACTCTCTACTGCTTTTAGTAGGAATGGATGCTGTATTTTGTCAAAAGCTTTTTCATCATCTATTGATATGATCATATAATTTCTGATAGTTTTTATTGATATAATTGAGTATGCTGTTTTCCTAATATTGAACCAGCCCTGCATTCCTGAGATAAATCCTACTTGATCATAATGTATTATCCTAGTGATAACTTGTTGTAATCATTTTGCAAAGATTTTAATATTTTGCATCTATATTCATCAGGGAGATAAGTCTATAATTTTCTTTCTCTATTTTAACTCTTCCTGGTTTAAATAACAGCACCATATTGGTTTCCATAGAAAGAGTTAGGCAGAGTTCCATCTTTCCTTATTTTTCCAAAGAGTTTATATAGAATTTTAACCAATTGTTGCTTAAATGTTTGGTAGAATTCACTTGTGAATACTTCAGGCCCTGGAGATTTTTTCTTAGGGAGTTCAATGATGGCTTGTTGCATTTCTTGTTCTGAGATAGGGATGTTTAGGTATTTAATCTCCTCTTCATTTAAACTGGGAAAATAATATTTTTGTAAATATACATTCATTTCACTTAAATTCTCAAATTTATTCACATAGGGTTGGGCAAAATAATTTCGAATTATTACTTTAATTTCCTCCTCATTGGTAGTGAGTTCACCTTTTTCATTTATGATAATAGCAATTTGATTTTCTTCATTTTTTTTAATCAAATTGACCAGGGGTTTATGAATTTTATTGTTTTTTCATGCTACCAACTTTTGGTTTTATTTATTAATTCAATAGTTTATTTTTGATTTTACTAATTTGTTCTTTAATTTTTAGAATTTCTAATTTGGTATTTAATTGAGTCTTTTTAAGTTATTCTTTCTCTAATTTTTTTTAGATGCATTGATTTCCACTTTCTCCAATTTATTCATGTAAGCATTTAAAGCTATAATATTTCCAATGAGAGCTGCATTGAGTGAATCCCATAGGTTTTGATATGTTGTTTCATTATTGTCATTATATGGGATAAAATGGTTAATTATTTGTTTTCTTTTTTGCTCAACTCATTCTTTAAAATGAGGTGATTCAATTTCCAATTGGTTCTGGGTCTATATCTCCTTGACCCAATATTGCACATGACTTTTATCACATTGTGATCTGAGAAAGATGTATTCACTATTTCTGCCTTTCTCCAGTTGATCATTAGGTTTTTAAATCCTAGTACGTGGTCAATTTATGTATAAGTTCCATGTACTTCAGAGAAAAGAGAAAAAGGTATACTCCTTTCTATCCCCATTCAATTTCCTCCATAAGTCTACCTTATCTAGTTTTTCTAACAATCTATTTACTTCCTTAACTTTTTTATGGTTTATTTTGTGATTCAGTTTATCTAGATCTGAGAGCAGGAGGTTGAGGTCTCCCACTAGTAGAGTTTTGTTGTCTATGTCTTCCTGTAGTTCTTTCAGCTTCTCCTTTAAGAATTTGGATGCTGTCCCATTGGATGCATATATATTCAGTATTGAAATAACTTTATTGTCTATGGTACCTTTTAGGAGAATAAAGTTTCCTCCCCTATCTCTTTTAATGCTATCTAGTTTTTGCTGCTGCTTTGTCTGAGATATAGATTGCTACTCCAGCTATTTTTACTTCAGCTAATGCAAAATATATTTTGCTCCAACCTTTTACCTTTACTCTATATGTATCTCTTTGCTTCAAATGAGTTTTTTTATAAGCAGCATATTGTCAGGTTCTGGTTTTTAATCCACTCTGCTACGTTTTAAGGGAGAGTACATCCCATTATTATTCAAAGTTATGATTACTAATTCTTTATTGCCCTCCATGCTTTCTTCCCTCTGCTTGCATTTCCCCCTTCCCCCCTTATCCATATTCCCCAGTATTTTGTTTCTGAATACCACCCCCTTCAGTGTGTTTGACCTATATCAACCCCTCCTCTTTCTTTCCCCCTTTCCCTTTTTCCCTTTTCCCTTCTCTTCCTTTTGTTAGTTCCCCTTTTTCCCCACTCCCCCTCCCTTTCTCTGTCCCCCCTCCCCTTTTATCCTTTAAATACTTGAAATGTTTGATGTTGTTTAAGTTGACTAAATATGTTTAAATTGACTTTAAGCCATGTCTGATGAGAAGAAGATTCAGGTGTTTCTCATCTCCCTTCTTCTTCCCCTCTATTACCATAGGTATTTTGTACCTCTTATGAGATTTACCCCATTCAATCCCCTCCCTCCTCCTGTCTCCTTCCTGTCACCCTTTTTAAGGAGATAGTGTTTTTTAGATCATTCTATCTGAGTCATAGACAATTCTGAGTGTCTGTCACTTCTAAGTACTTTCTATCTAATAATGTTAAAATTCTTGAGAGTTGTCAGAGTTTTTCTCACAAATGGGGTTAAAGCCAATTACATCCTACTGGACAGCAGTCTCATGGATAAGTCATGAATTTGCAGCACTTCTGGCTAGATATATTCATTCTCTCTTTTAGAGTTACAATTCTCAAGACTTATGAGAATCTTTTTCCCCGTGCTGGAATATAACCTGTTTCAACTTCTTAGATAGCAGTTTTTATTTTTTTTTTTTACCTTTTCATGTGTCCCTTGAACCTCCTATTTGATGTCCAAATTTTCTATTTATCTCTGGTATTTTCATCAGGAATTTTTGAAATTCTTCCATTTCGTTAAGTGACCATCTTTTTCCCCTGGAAGAGAAGGCTTAGGTTTGTGGGATAGTGGATTCTTGGCTGCATTCCAAGCTCCCTTGCTCTTTGAAATATCTCCTTCCAGGCCATATAATGCCTTAATGTTGATGCAGGCAGGTCCTGTGTAATCCTTACTTTGGCTCCTTCATATTTAAATTGTTTCTTTCTGGCTGTTTGCAGGATTTTCTCTTTTATCTGATAGTTCTGGAATTTGGCCACAACAGTCCTTGGTGTTTTTATTTTAGGAACTTTTTCTGGAGGGAATCTATGTATTCTTTCAGTATCTACTTTTCCCTCTGGTTCCATGATATCAGGGCAGTTTTCCATCACTAGATCCTGTAATATCAAGTCCAGGCTTTGTTTCTCTTCAATGTTTTCAGGAAGTCCAGTAATTCTCTGGTTGCCTGCCCTAGACCTATTCTCAAGGTCAGTGGTTTTGCTGATGAGGTATTTTACATTTTCTTCAATTTTTCTATTTTTTGATTTTGTTTAACTGGCTCTTGCTGTCTCATGAAGTCATCAGTTTCTGCAGACTCCATTCCTTTTTTTAGAGAGAGGAGTTTTCTTCATTAATCTTTTTGCAATTCCTTTTCCAGTTGGTCAATTCTACTTTTGGAAGAGATTTCCATATGACCAATTGAGGTTTTTGAGAGAATTATTTTCTTTTTGCTTTTTGCCCAGTTGAGGATCTGAGAGATTTATTCTCATTTTGCATTTGTCCAATTGTACTTTCTAAGGATTTGTTTCCTTGTTACAAGTATTAATTGTCTCTCCCAAATTTTCCAGTTGATTTTTTAAAGTCCTTCCTTATTTCTTCAAGGAAGTCTTTCTGTGTGAAGACCAGATCATATTCTCCTCAGAGCTTCTAGGTCTCTCTGAGTTAGGGTCTTTCCCTTCCAAGAATTTTTCTATGGATCCATCTTTCCGCTGACCCTTCTTCATTTTGCTAAGACCTTGCATTGAGGAGGGGCTGGTTCACAGGGGCTTGGGGTCACAAGCCGCTTTAATCACTGAGTGCAATTTATCTGGGTGGTCAATAGAAGGTGCTTTCTCTGGAGTGTATGTGACCTAGATTGAAGCCTTCTCCCTTAGCTTGAAATGAGGGATTGGAGCTTTTGAATCCTTTTGCCTTCAATCAATGGTGGGCTTCAACCTGGAGTGAGGTCATTCCTCTCCCTATTTTCAGCTGGGCTGGTTCTTCTGCTCTCACACCTGTGCCTGAGGCAGAAGTCGTCTGCTATTGCTTATGCCAGGAAGAGGCCTCAGCCATAATGGAGGTGTAGACTCAGAGTTCCTCAGACTAGAAGAGTCCAGGGATGATGTCTGCAGCTCTCCTGCACTGGAACTCTCCCCCCAGCCCTGTTGCCAAACTCCAGAGTGTCAGTGCACCTCTGTTCCCTAGTTGACTCAAGTCCCCACAGTCAAGCCCCACCGCTGACCCAGCAGGTCCAGCTCTCAGGCCCTCAGACTCCCTGGCTCCAATTCAGCTGCTAATCTGGCTGATCCAGGTATGATCTGCCATCAGTGCCCAGACTCATCCACCCAAATTTGTCCAATGCTGCTGCTGGAGACAAATCCTGAGATAGATGTTCTTTGTCCTGGCTTTTCTCTCTGGGTTTTGTAGGTTTGATTTCTGTTAAGAGGTTTGTTTCTTATGATAGGTGGGGAAAGATCAGGAGAATTTAGAACTGTGCCTGTCTTCTCTCCACCATCTTGGCCAGAAGTCCCCCATGTGGTCTTATAATTGGAATTTGATGAAATTCTTTAGTACCTATTTTTGAAAATAATTTTATAGGGTTAGATTTGATGGCTCTTTTCAAATACTGTATAAAATATTCTTAAGCCAATATGGTGAATTAAAGATCTATTTCTCACTTGAAATATCTCAATATAACTCTCTGACAACTTCAAAAGAACATCTCAAATAGAATTCTCAAGTGTTAGAATGGACAAAATTGGGGGTTAAAATAGTTGTCCAACCTAAGACAAGATTGAGGTAAGCAGACAAGTTCTCTCATAGAGAGTTGGTATGTGGACCTGGAAATAGTTCAAGTCCCTCCCTGCAATACTGGCAGTAGTTCTTGGAGGTGGAGCAACATCATAAGAATGCTTAGATAGCTAACTGTAAAAGATTCAAAAAAAACTAGAAAAAGATTATAGGAGTCCTTTGTTTGATCCTGATACATTACTTTAAGACAGAATTCTTAAAGGCAGAATTAATCAAATCAAAAAAGAGGTAAAACATAATTCAGTGAACAATAGAACTCCTTAAAGTGTAGAATTGGTCAAATGGAATAGAAAGTATATAATCTAATTGATGAAACTGGATTATAGCTCAAAAATAGAGAAAATTAGTAATTTTGCGGTCATAACATTGCCAGGACGCCTAGTCACAGTTTCTGGTTAGAAAGTGTGCTATTTCTTCCTCAAAAGGCAATGGAAGACCTAGTCTCAGTAATGGGGCAGAAAGTAGTAGCAGTGTATAAGACTGTAGAAATGCAAATGACCTACTCACAGTTCCAGAACAAAGAGTAACTCTGCCACTTGCATCTCTAAAGGTCTAAGGTTATTCTAAGGTTATTTCTTCATATACTCCAAGACACAGGACAGAGGAGTATTACAAAAATCTGCTTAGATCATATAAACTTGGAAACACCAAAAACTTTCAGATCATCAAAACTAGATTTCAAAACATCAGCATAAAGCTCTTAAGTTTAAGAAAATGCTGTCTTCACCAAAGGAGAAAATTGGAACTTTAGCATGAAGTTAAAAATTAGGAATTGACTGAGAAAATTACCAAACAACAAAAAATAGCTGATAATAATAGGGTGCTATGGTAATGGAAGATCAAGACACAAAATTCATAGAAGACAATAATGCAAACACAGTTAAAAGCAAAGACTCAAAGGGAAGGAAAATGTTAATTAGACAAACACTCAATAAGAGTTCCTGGACAGACACAAAAAAGAATTTTGAAAATGATTTAAGATAAAGGAAAAAAGTAGAAAAGGAAAAAAAAGTGAAACCAAAAATTGTAAAGAAAGTAAATAGCTTGAAAAAGACAAAAAGTACTGATAAAAACAGTACCTTAAAATGGTTTTTAAAAAGGCACAAAGATCCAATGAAAGAAAGTACTCTTAAAAGCAGAATTATCCAAATTTTTTAAAAGTGGCAAAATTTTTACTGAAAAAAGAATTGTTTTTATTTGAGTGAATGGGGTCATATGGCTTGCCCAAGATGACACAGCTAGGCAATTGTTAAGTGTCTGAGACTGGATTTGAACTCAGGTCCTCCTGACTCCAGGGCCAGTGGTCTATCCACTGCCACAGCTAGCAGCCCCCCAAAAGAATGTTTTTACCCTTGAATATGATGATTTTATTTTTTTCATTCTATTTATGTATTTATTTTCACATTATGACAATAGTGTTGATGTAAAGGAAACATAATGACCCTTTCCCCCATAAAGAAGGAGAAATTTCAAGAAAAAATAGAGGCTCTATCTCTGGTTCAGATCAGATTCCTTATCATAAGTACATCAGAGAAATTGTTTAAATATTTTGTCCCAAAATTGCTATTACTGTGTTTCCCTCCATCCTATTCTTCTCCACTTCAATTTATTCTGTCTCTCTCTTTTAACCTCCTCAAAAGTGTTGTGTCTGACTATTCTCTCCCATGATCTTTCCTGTCTTCTGTCATTTACAACCCTCTCCCCTTTCCCTTGTCCCTTTTCCTGCCATCCCTTTCCTCTCCTTTTTCCTGTCAGTAAGATATATTTCTATACCTTATTGTGTATTTTATAAGAATGAAGGATCACTTATTCCCCTCACTAGCCCCATTCCACTGCATTACTAAACCTTTTTCCTTGCCTCTTTGATGTAAAATATCTTAGCCCATTTTGCCTCTCCTTTCACTTTCTTCTACTACATCCCTTTCTCACCCATTAATTCAATCTTTATAAGATATTATACTTTCATATTCAGCTCTCTTCTGTGCCTGGTCTATATATGTTCCTTTTAACTGTCCTAATAAATGTAAAGGTTTATATGAATTATTAGTATCATCTTCCCATGCAGAAATGCAAGTAGTTCAACATCATTAAATATCTCATTATTTGCCTTATCTGTCTACTCTCTCTAAGCTTCACCTGAGGCCTGTTATTGAAGATTCAACTTCTTTTCAGCTCTGGTCATTTCAAAAGGAAAATTTGAAAATCCTTTATTGCATCGAATATCCATCTTTAACCCTGAAAGGTTGTATTCAGTTTTTGTGGGTAGTTTAGTCTAAGTTGTTTTCTAAACTCATATGTTTTCCAGAATATCATATGCCAAGTCCTAAAAGTCCTTAAAGTAGACGCTGTTAAATCCTATGTAATTCTGAATTTACCTGCACGATATTGAATTTTTTTTCTTTCTGGCTGCCAGTAATACTTTCTTGACCTGAGAGTTCTGGCATTTGGCCATAATATTCCTGGAAGTATTTAGGGGGAGGGGTCAGTGGACTTTCTCAATTTCTATTTTATCATCTGCTTCTAGTATATTGGGGCAATTTTTCTGGAAAATTTACAAGTGAAGTCAAGGTCCTTTTTCTGGTCATAACATTCAGGTAGTCAAATAATTTTTAAAATTACCTCTATTGGTTCTGTTTTCCTTGTCAGTTATTTTTCCAATGAGATATTTCATATTTTCTTCTAGGTTTTCATTCTTTGGGGTTTTTTTATTGTTTCTTGATTTCTCACAATCATCAACTTCCCTTAGCTTCATTCTACCTTTTAAGAAATTATTTTCTTCAGAGAGCTTTTATTTCTTTTTCATTTTCCAGTTTTACTCTTTAAGGTATTCTTCCCATCATAGACCTTTTGTGATGCTTTTTTCCATTTGACCTAAACTTGTTTTTTACATGTTATTTTCTTCAATAATTTTTAGTATCTCTTTCATTAAAGTGCTGACTTGGTTTTCATGATTTTCCTGCATCACTCTCATTTCTCTTCCAATTTCTCCACTATCTCCCTTATGAGAATTTCACAATATTTTGGAGTTCTTCTATAGTCTGTGACCAATCTTTATTTTTCTTGAAGATATTGAATACAGAAACTTTGACTTTTTTACCTTCTGAGTATAATTTGGTCCTCCAAAGTAATTGTCTATGATCAGATTCTTTTTCTTCTGGTGTTTGCTCACTTCCCTAGTCTATGATTTGATATTCACATGTTTTCCCAATTTTTTGAGGGTTTCGGGGATACCCCGCAGGGACCTCAATTCATTCAAGGTCTTATGAGAGGCTCTGACTCGTCTCCTGGCCTCTGCTGCTGTCTATGGATGATCACAAGCACTAACCTGGAGCTATGAGGAGGGTCCCTGCTCAACAATGACAGTAGAAGATCTCAGACTGCAAACTGTATCTGAGTATGGGCAGAGTCATAGAGTCCTGTCCCAGGGATAATGGAGAGAACTAATGTTGATTGCTTTTATTTTGTGAAAAATCCTTCTAGTACTCTTCTAGTATTGTCATTATTTTAACTTCTTTCCATCATTTTCCTTATGCCTCTGCATTTTTTCCTTTCAATTATTTTGTTTTATTTTTAAGAGAATCCAGTGTTATGGAGAGTTGTTCTGTTTTATGCTCCCTATTCTTTAGTCTGTAGTCAATTTGTTAGATTTTCTGAATTCTTCCATAAACATTCTTATTTCTTCTCAAATTTATTTGCTATTTCCAATCATCTCTTTCATCATTCTTCTAAAGCATTCTGGATGCTTCAAATGAAGACATTTAGGCTAGACAGGTTAAGATATTTGAGTAGTTTCCTACAGAATGACACTTAAATAAAAAAAAAATAAAAGATTATAACTTGCTTCCAGGTAATTTAATTCAAGGTCCATATTACTTCCAGTATTTCCTTCAAATTTAGAGCTAGTTATGGGCCTATTCTGGCTTTCATGAAGTTGTTGCTGACCTGCTCCCTTCTGCTGCATCCCTGTGATTCAGCAAATACATAGAAAGTTTTCAATGAAACCTGTATTGTAAAGCAAGTGAATCACACTGGCTGAAAAAATGCAATTGAGACATTGCCCATTGGAATTAGGCATGTGTAGTTGGGTAGAAAGGATTTTTTCCCCTCTCTGACTCCACAGAATATATGGCTCTAACATGGAGTCACAAAAAGACAATTAGACAGGTTGAGACATTAAAAGATTTATGATTTAATTGTCATCAAGCTAAAATGAATATAATGTCTGATATCCCTTTCCAGAACACTTTACTTGCTACTTTGGAGCATCCTTGCTACCTTAAGAAATGAAGCAGATGGAAAGAACTATTAGAAATTCTTAAGCTTGAATCTTAAATGTATTATACAGTCTAGAATTCTGCAGCCCCTGACATACAGAGATATTTTAGTAGTTTCCTATAACTGACATTCTATAAAACAAGGATAAGGCAAAATGAGAAACATATTAAGGAACACTAGAGATAAATGCCTACTCCCCTCTTTTTCTTTTCTATCCCTTTCTAGAGACTTTCATTCAATGACATAAAGTCTAAATTTTTGGTGATATAAAGGATACTATTATAAATTCAATGGAAAATATATTTTAACAAAGGAAAAACTTCACAACACACCCATACACAAAAAATTTAATTGTCTTAACCTTTCGTCCTATAATCAGATAAATTAACTGCATTTCATTTGCAAGAGACATCTAAGCTGAACCAGTCAAAACCAAATAGAACTTTACTTTTTTATAAAACAGCAAAATGTTTTTTTTTTTCCCCCAAGGTGTCTTCTAGAATGCTAAGAATTATGTCCAGAAATAGAATACTGGATTATCTCTCTGTTCCATTGGTGATAAAGACCCACTTTTACCCCACTTCTCTCCAGAATTATGGTATCTGAATTTGGATGAGAGCACTTCTTTCTGTCATTACTTGTCCCTGTGATAATCCAGTGTGAAGTCATTCTGGTTTCAGGCTTTATTTTCTTAATGAAAGTGGGCACTCAGAGACTTACATAATGTAAATTCAACTATCCTCCATAGGTTTTATTCACTTTATAGACAGAAGAAATTTGGGTTATTTTATTTTCATTTTTGTGCCTCCTAAAAATACACTAACATCATATATTTCATCTTTGTGGGAATACATCTAATGCTTCCCCCACCCCTGCATTAAATAGGGAGACTTCAATCCAGGCATTTCAGTCCCCAAAAGCTGATCCCATATTGGAGGAAAATCTTTTTTGTTGTTAATGCCATTCAGACACTTTAGCTTCTTGATGCCTAGTGCAAATGCTGCCCAGGTAAGTCATACAGAATGGTTACCATGGATGCTTAGAGGCCTAATTGAGAAAAATCAGTGGGCTCCATTAAGGACTAGCAAATCAGGTCAGACAGAAAATAACCCTTTCTCTTTGGCATCCTGTAGTCATAATAGTTTCAAACTTGAATGATTTCTTTGCAGCATTCTAAAAGTGGCAGCAAATGTCACATAATACATAAATTATGGAGTTCCCTCTTCTATATGTCTCCTACATAGACCCATTACTATTGTACAAACAAAAAAAAAGTCAGTCATTTTGTCCAGTATCCTGCCTCTAAGTAGAGCAGTATTCAGTGTTGCTTAACATTATTTTCTTCTAAATTTTGTGCATATTTCTTCCCATTTTGCATGATCTTAACAAGATTATAAATTCAACACCATAATGTCTAGTTAATCTAATTCTATTCCAGAGTCATAGGCATAGTGTGAGAGTATGGATAGCTCTTAGCAAAGTCTTCATGAGAGTTAAAAAAAAAATAAGTACAAATGTATCTCCTCCTAATGATCATTGTCTTCCTGAAAGAACTACAATAAACCACTAAAAAAACTACACATGAAAAATTTTGGCCATTTACCTTGTTTCAGCATTTAAAGCATTCTTACAAATCTTTATATAATCCTTGCCATGGAAAATAAATCAAAAAGTTATTTGGTCAGATATCAAGGATAAAATTGCTTTGAATTTGAATTTAATTAGTATAAAAATGTTCCACATTTTTATAAAAATAGAAACCAATATATCTGCACATGAAAGAGTTATTCTAGAATATGTTTCATAAAGTCAGCATGTTGTCAGAAAGAATGCTAAATCTGGTTTTAAGGGGTCTTTTAACTGTCTATTTTTAATTAAATTTTATTTTTATAAAAGATAAGTCTTCTTTCCTTCTTATCCCCCTCATATTTTAAGAACAATGTTAATTAACAAGACATATTTAGTAAAGCAAAACAATTTTTTTCATCAGTTTCCTCAACTTTTTTCTGAATTCATCACCACTCTGTCAATAGATAGACAGAAGTTTTGGTTATTTTGTTGTCAGGTTTTTATGCAAACACACAAATACATTCATATGTAAATATATATTATATAAAATGTATATATACATATGAATATAAGAATAATTCAATTAATAATTTCATTTTATTCAGTCAATGTCATTTCATTTCATATACTCCAACTACACAGCCTATTGAAAATAAAAGCAAAATATATTAATTACCCAAATATTATAATGCATCAATAAAAATCCATTACTTAAATAAAAGCTGTCATTTTGTATTCTAAATTTTGTACCCCCCTGTATCATGCAGAAGTCCTCTGGAATCTTGCTTGTTCATTAGACTGATAAGAGTTTTAGCACATTAGTATTCCATATCTTTTGTAAACCTAACTTGTTCATCCTATCCCTATATTAGGATTACTCCCCTCAGATTCCCATTCTTTATCATTTCAAAAAAGGCTATA
Source organism: Macrotis lagotis (assembly GCF_037893015.1). Classification (NCBI taxonomy): domain Eukaryota; kingdom Metazoa; phylum Chordata; class Mammalia; order Peramelemorphia; family Peramelidae; genus Macrotis; species Macrotis lagotis. The sequence goes on from NC_133658.1 coordinate 760,628,312, forward strand.
AATATTTAATGCAAGTCTTAGAATTTGTCATGCTTATGATTATTCCCTCCCCTAATTTACCTTCCCTCTGCTTCTAAAATTGAAATTTTAAAATTTTAAAATTTTAAAATCTGAAAAGAAAATAAGTAACTATTAAATTAAGTGATTAAAATTCAGAAAAAAGTGACATTTTTACCCTTTTTCATAATCTCTTCAGGGTGTAGACTCAGTAGTGGTAATTGCTGGGTAAAAGGGTAGGTACATTTTTGTTGCCCTTTGGGCATAATCCCAAACTGCTCTCCAGAAAGCTTGGATGAATTCACAACTGCATCAACAATGTATTAGTGTCCCAGATTTCCCACATCCTTTCCAACATGGATTATTGTTCTTTCTGGTCATACTGGCCAGTCTGAGAGGTATGAGGTGGTGTTTCAGAGATGCTTTAATTTGCATTTCACTAATAAGTAATGATTTGGAGCAATTTTTCATATGACTATGGATTGCTTTGATTTCCTCAGCTATAAATAGCCTTTGCATATCCTTTGACTATTTGTCAATTGGAGAATGACTTACTTTTTGAAAATTTGACTCAGTTCTCTGTATGTTTTAGAAATGAGTCCTTTTTCAGAAATACTAGTTGCAAATATTCTTTCCCAATTTACTACATTTATTTTGATCTTGGTTATAGTGATTTTGTCTGCAAAAGCTTTTTAATTTAATGTAGTCAAAATTATCTAGTTTGTTTTGAATGAGGTTCTCTGTCTCTTCCTTGGTCTTAAACTGTTTGACTTTCCATAGATGTGATAGGTAAACTACTCCTTGATCTTCTAGTTTCCTTACAATATTGCTTTTATGTCTAAATTCTGTATCCATTTGGATCCTTATCTTGGTAAGTTAATGGTCTAATCTAAGTTTCTTACATACTAACTTCCAAGTTTCCCTAAAGTTTTTATGGAGGAGAGAGTTTTTATCCCAATAACTGGACTCTTTCGGTTTATCAAACAGCAGATTACTATAATCATTTCCTTCTATTCCTCCTAGTCAATTCCACTGATCCACTTGGCCAATTCTAGACAGTTTTGAGGACCAATGCTTTATAATATCATTTTAGATCTGGTAATGCTAAGTTGACTTCCTTTGCACTTTTTTCTCTTGACTTTTTATTTCTCCATATAAATTTACTTACAATGATTTTTAACTCATTAAATAATGTATTTTTTTTGGAATTTTGATTGGTAAGGTGCTAAACAAATAGTTTAGTTTTTATAGAATTGTCATTTTTATTAAATTAGCTTGACCTATCCATGAAGAGTTGATGTTTGCCTAGGCATTTAATTCTGATTTTATTTCTATGAGAAGAGTTTTGTAATTGTTTTCAAAATTTTTTGAGTCTGCCATGGCAGGTAGACTCCAGGTTTTTTATTTTATTTGATGTCACTTTGAATGGGATTTCTCTTTCTTCTTTCTAGCTTTTTTCTGCTGCATTTTGCTAGTCATATATATATAAATACATGCATATATATATACACATATATAAATGTTGAGGATTTATGAGAATTTATTTTATATCCTGCTATTTTGCTAAAGTAGTTATTTCTAGTAGTTTTTAGATGACTTTTTGGCATTCTCTAGGTATAACATCATGTCATCTGCAAAGAGTGAGAGTTTTGTCTCCTCCTTCCCTCTTCTAATTCCTTCAATTTTTTTCTTCTCTTATTGTTGAGGATTACATTTCAAAAACGACATTGAATAGTTGTAGTGATAATGGGCACCCTTGTTTCACCCCTGGATTTATTGGGAATGCCTCAAGCCTATGCCCATTGCTTATGACATTTGTTGATGGTTTCAGATAGATACTGCTTTTATTCTAAGGAACAAACCATTTATTCCTACACCCACTAGTGTTTTTATTAGGAATAGGTGCTGTATTTTGTGGAAAGCTTTTTCAGGATTTATTGATATGATCATATGATTTATGATAGGTATTGAAAAAATTAATTATATTAACAATTTTCCTATTATTCAACCAGCCTTCCTGGGTTAAAAAAGTTGATCATGATGTATTATCCTAGTGATAACTTGTTGTAATCATTTTGCTAAGATTTTATTTGAGATATTTGCATCTATATTCATCAGGGAGATAGGGCTATAATTTTCTTTCTCTGTTTTAACTCTTCCTGGTTTAGGTATCAGTACCATATTTATGCCATAGAAAGAGTTAGGCAGAGTTCTGTCTTCACCAATTTTTCCAGAGTTTATATAGAATTGGTACCAATTGTTCTTTAAATGTTTGATAAAATTCACTTTTGAAGCCATATGGCCCTGGAGATTTTTTCTTAGGGATTTCAGTAATGGCTTATTGAATTTCTTTTTCTGAGATAGGGTTTTTTTTTTGCTTTTTAACTTCCTCTTCATTTAACCTGAGCCACTTATAATTTTTTAAAATATTCACTCATTTCAAATAAATTTTATCAAATTTATTGAGATAAATTTGGGCAAAATATTTTTTTTCATTTATGATACTAGCCATTTGGTTTTCTTTCTTTTTTTAAATCAAATTGACCAGAGGTTTAACAATTTTATTCAATTTTTGAACAAACCAGCTCTTGGTTTTATTTATTAATTCAATAGTTTTCTTGCTTTTAATTTTATTAATTTCCTCCTTTAATTTTTAGAATTTCTAGTTTAGCATATAATTGGGGGTTTTAATTTGTTCTTTCAGTAATTATTTTAGCTGCATATTTATTTCAATGATTTATTCTTTCTCTAATTTATTCATGTAAACATTAAAGATATGATAGATCCCTTGACAGCCACCTTGAGTATATCACATAGGTTTTGTATATCACATGTTTTATCATTATTGTCATTATCTAGGATGAAATAATTAATTTTTCCTATAATTTGATGCTTGATCCACTCATTCTTTAAAATGAGGTTATTTAGTTTCCATTTAGTTCTGGGTCTATAGCTTCCTGGCTATATTATATCATATTGCATATGATTTTTATTGCATTATGATCTGAGAAAGACATATTCACTATTTCTGCCTGTTTATTAGGGATTTTGTCCTAGTTACATGGTCAACTTTTGTGTAAGTGCCATGTACTGCAGAAAAATAAAGCATATTCCTTTCTAGTCCCATTCAGTTTCCTCCCTGGGTTTTCTAACAATTCATTTACTTCCTTAACTTCCTTCTTGTTTATTTTATAATTCGATTTATCCAAACATAAGAGTGGGAAGATGAGGTCTCCCACTAGTAGAGTTTTGCTCTCCATGTCTTTCTGTAGCTCTTTCAATGTCTCCTCTAAGAATTTGGATGATGTCTATGGTACCTTTTAGGAGGATATAGTTTCCTTCCTTATCTCTTTAAATGAGCTCTCTTTTTGCAGCTTCTTTGTCTGAGATAAGGATTGTTATCCCTGCTTTTTTCACCTCAACTGAAACAAAATATATTTTGCTGCAACCTTTTACCTTTACTCTATATGTATCTCTCTGCTTCAAATGAGTTTCCTGTAAGCAGTATATTTGTAGGTTTCTGGTTTTTAACACACTCTACTATTCACTTACATTTTAAGGGAGAATTCATCCCATTCACATTGAAAGCTATAATTACTAACTCTTTGTTGCCCTCCATGCTATCTTCATTCTTTTTGTATTTTTCCCCTTTTTCCATATTCCCCAGTGTTTTGTTTCTGAATACTGCCACCTTCAGTGTTTGCCCTCTTATATCAACCCTCTCCCCTTTTTAACCCTTTCCCTTTTCCCCTTCTTCCCTTCTTTCTGTTAGTTCCCCTTTTTATCCCTCTCTCTGTCCCCCCGCTTCCCTTTACCCCTTTTAATTATTCAAAGGTAAGATAAGTTTCTTAACTCAATTAAGTGCATCTAAAGTGCAACTTTATGGCAAGTCTCATGAGATGAAGATTCAGGTGGTTCTCACTCTTTCTTCCCCTCAATAGGTTCTTTGTACCTCTTGATATAATGAGATTTACCCCTTTTCAATCTCCCTCCAACTTCCCTTCTATTCACTGCCTCATTTTTTAAGGAGGTATTGTTTTTAAATCATTCTACCTGAGTCACAGCAGTTATGAGTATCCATCACTTCTGACTATGTATATTCTCTCTAATGGAGTTACAAGTCTCAAGAATTCTGAGACTCTTTCTCCCAAGTGGGTATATAGCCAGTTTCATCTTACTGGATAGCAGTTATTTTTTTATTTATTTATTTGTTTGTTTGTTTGTTTATTTATTTATTTTACAGTTTTATGTATCTCTTGAGCCTCCTGCTTGAGGTCCAAATGAACTATTTGGCTCTGGTCTTTTCATCATGAAATCTTGGAAATCTCCCATTTCATTTTTCATCTTTTTCCCTGGAAGAGAAGGCTCAGCTTTGCTGGGTAGTTGATTCTTAGCTATGTTCTAAGCTCCCTTGCTTTTTGGCATATCTCATTCTAAGCCCTTTCATCCCTTAATGTTGCTGTGCCCAGGTCCTGAGTAATCCTTACTATGGCTCTTTGGTATTTAATTTTTTTCTTTTCTGACAGCTTGCAGGATTGTTTCTTTTATCTGATAGTCCTGGAATTTGGCCACAACATTCCTTGGTATTTTCATTCTTTCCAGAGGGGATTGATGTATTCTTTAAATAACTATTTTTGCCCCTGGTTGATGATATCGGGGCAATATTCCATCGCTGAATTTTGTAATATTAAATGTTTTCAGGAAGGCCAATAATTCTCAGATTTTCCATTCTCAAATGGTTCTAGAGTTCAGTGGTTTTGCTGATGAGATATTCCACATTTTTTTCCTTTTCTTGTGATCTTTTGGTTTTGTGTAACAATCTGGTTGCCTCATGAAGTCATTCATTACCACTGATTCCATTCTTTATTTTGGAGAAGATTTTTCTTCATTTATCTTTTGTACCTCCTTCTCCAGTTGATCCATTCTATTTTTGAAGGAATTTTCTATTTGTCCAAATGTAACTTTAAGAGAATCATTTTCTTTTTTTGCATTTGCCCAATTGAAGATCTGAGAGTTATTCTCATTTTATATTTATCCAATTGTATTTTTCAAGGATTTGTTTTCTTGAGACATAATGTTAATTTTTTCTTGCAGCATGTTAGTTTTCTCTTGAGTTTCTTTTTGCAATTTTTCCAATTGATTTTTATACTCCTTCCTGATTTCTTCAAGGAAGTCTTTCTGGGCTAGAGACCAATTCATATTCGCCTCAGCAGTGCTAGATCTCTCTGGGTTAGAATCTGTTCCTTCTAAGTATTTCTCCATGGACCCCCCCCCTCCCTTTTCTCTGCCCTTTTTCATCTTGTGTTGTTGCGGGTGGAGCTGGCTCTCAGAGGTTTGCTCTTGAAGATCCTAGAGGCTTTATTCATTTGGCTTAGTAATTCCAAGGCCCAGGCAGTAGGGGGTGCTGGTTGCTTTCTCTGGAGTGAGGTCCTCAGCAACAGGGTCTGAGTTGACCTTGAACACTAGCCTGGACCCTGGGGGAGGGAATTAATCTTTTATGTTGAGTGAACTATGTTGCCCTGAGGGGGGGGGGGGGGTGGTGGTGGTGGTGGTGGTGGTGGGTGGGTGGAGCGTTTTTTATTGTTTGTTTTGTGCAAAGGGCTCTGCTGAAAGTATGGAGCTTAGGTTCCTGGCCCAGCAGGGTGTTCTCCAGGTGTGCTCTGAAACTCTGTGTTGGAACTCACACTCCTGTAGCTCCTCTTCCCCACCCCACGCCCACCAAAGACTCAGCAGCTGAAGTTGGCTCTCAAACCTACCACTCACCAAAGTCTCTATGGCTGAGTCTTGTCTTTTGGCTTCCCCCAGCTGCCATCCCCATACATATCCTCTTCTCTCTTCTACCAGTTCATCCACGGTCCCCTGAGACAGACCTTCTTCGTAGATATTGTTCTACTAACTTATTTTTCTGGGTTTTTTGATTGAATTTCTGGTAAGAAGTTTCTCTCATGTTATTTCTGAGAGGAAAGAAAGAGCACCTATCATAGTGCCTGTCTTCTCTCCACCATCCAAAATTCCAGCTGTTTTAGAGATAAAATATAAAGGAATGAAAATTTTTTTCTCCTTCTGGATAAACTCATGTTCTGCTTTGAATTTAAAGTTCTTTTCCTAGTTCCTGTTTTGTTTTTCCTCTATTTTTCAAGTATGTATTTCATCAGAAGGTTTGTTTCCTTCTTTAATTTAACAGAGATTCCAGAATACCTATACCAAGTATTTGTAGTTTGTTGAACAGAAAAGGGTCTTGCATTTAGAATACTGATTTTTAGGTTATATTTCTTAGAAGATAAAAGATAAGAGCATCATCTCAGAAGAGGAAAGCAATGACAAAATGCCTACGTGTGAAACCACAAAGGGGATTGTGAATTGAATTCAAATCCAAAAAGACATCTTGGAGGACCAAGAAGGATTTTATAAATCAAATAAAAAAGGTAGAAAAAAAATCATAAAAGAAATGAAAGTCATGCAGGAAAATTGTGAAAAACTGGAAAAGGAAACACAAAAATTGAACAAAGAAACCAATAGCTTTAAAAATGGAATTGATCAAATGGAAAAAGGAGATACAAAGGTTAAATGAAAAAAATACCCCCAAATCAGAATTGGACAAATAACAAATAATGACTTTATGAGATATAAGAAATCCATCAAATAACCCCAAACAGTAAAAAAAAAAATAGAATAAAATGTAAAGAACCTCTTGATAAAATGACCAATCTGGAAAATAGATCCAGGAGAAAGAAATTATGAATTATTTGTCTTCCTGAAAGCCATGACAAAAAAAAAAAAAAAGAAAGAGTGGATAATATATTTCAGATATTTATCATGGAAAACTACCATAAGATCCTAGAAGAAGAGGTTAAGATTATCACTGAATGAATCCATCAATCACTTCTAGAAAGTTCTCAAAATGAAAGTGCAAAGTAATATTCTAGGCAAATTTCATAATTATCATCTAAAGGAGTAAATTCTGCAAGAGTATTAAAGAAACAAAGAAATCACAAGTTGAGTTTATGCAGAATTTAGCAGCTTCAACATAAGAAGACTGGAGGTCTTGGAATATAAACTGGAAGGCAACAGAGCTAAGATTAAATTCACAATTGAATTATCCTACAAAATTCAGCATCTTTTTTTACGGGAAAAGATGAATATTCAACAAAATACAAAATTTTCAAATTTACCTGATAAAAATATCAGAACTGAACAGAAAATTTCACCTTCATATACAAGACTTGAGATGCAGAAATAGGTATACAGAATGGAAAAAAATTAGTTAATAACTTTTTACATCCTTACACAGAAAAATAGTACTTGTAACTCTTGAGAACTGTATTTCTTTTGGGCACTTTAAAGGAGCATTCTTAGACATAGGATGGGGATATGATGATACCTATAACTTGAGAACTGTATTTCTATTAACACTTTTGAAGGAGACTTTCCTTTAAAAGAAATGAATGTAGTGTTCATCACGTTCTGAAGGGTTTTTTTTGTTTCTTTGTTTTGTTTTGTTTTGTTTTGTTTTGTTTTGTCTTTGTTCCTCTGGATGGGGATAGTATTGTCCATAGCCAGTCTAAGGGGGTTGTCCAGCTCTCTGAACTACTGAGAGGAGCTTCATCATTTAAGATTGATTATTTTACAATGTTGTTGTTAATATGGATATTGTTTTCCTGGTTGTGTTCCCTTCCCTCATCATCAGATCCTATAATTCATTCCATGCTTCTGTAGAGTTTGACCATTTTTGGTTTCTTATAAAACAATGTTATTCCATAATATTCATATTCCATGACTTTTCTAATCATTCCCTACTTGATGGACATCTACTCAATTTCCTATTTTTTGCCACCACAAAATGAGCTACTATGAATATTTCGGGAGATATGGGTCTGTTCCCATTTTTTAGAATTTCTTCTGGATACAGGCCTAAAATTGGAATTGCTGGAACAAAGGGCATGTACAATTTTTTTTTACACTTTGAGAATAGTTCCATATTACTCTCCAGAAAGGCTGAATGAGTTCACAACTCCATTAGCAATGCATTAATGTCCGAATCCCCTCACAACCTCTCCAACATTGATCATTTTCCCATTTTTGACATCATAGCTAATCTATGGGTGTGAGGTGATGCCTCAGATTTATTCTCCTTTGTATTTTTCTAATCAATAATGTTTTGGAACATTTTTTCATATGATTATATATAGCTTTAATTTCTTCCTTTTAAAACTATCTAATCATATCCTTTTGACCATTTATCAATCTGGGAAAGTCATGTAACCTTATGAATTTTATGCAATTCTCTCCATATTTTGGAAATGAGTTCTTTATCAGACCTCTTAGTTATGAAGATAGTTTGCCAGCTTTGTTCTTTCCTTCTAATTTTGGAAGCATTGATCTTATTAGTACTAAACTTTTTAAAATTAATAGAGTGAAAATCATTAATTTGTCAGCTTATAATGTATTCTTTTTCTTGTTTGGTTATAAATTTCCTCCTCTTTCTGCAAATTTGATAGGCTATTTCTTGGTCTATGAATTTATGTACTGTGTTACCCTTTATGTCTAAATCCTGTACCCATCTTGACACTATTTTTGGTACAAGTTTCGAGATGTTTGTCTATGCTAGTTTTTGCCAAACTATTTTCCATTTTTCTCATCAATTTTTGTCAAAAACTGAGTTCTTATCCCAGAAGCTAATGACTTTGGGTTTGTCAAATAGTAGATTACTGCAGTCATTTATTATTGTTTCCTTTTAACCTATCCTAATCCACTGACACTTTTCCTTGCTATTCTTTTTATTTTTTCATTTATTTATTCTTTCATTCATTCCTTCATTCATTCAGGCTTTTTCAAGGCAATGGGATTAAGTGACTTGTGGAAAGTCATACAGCTAGGAATTATTAAGTGTCTGAGGATGGATTTGAACTCAGGTCCTTCTGACTCCAGGGCCAGTGCTCTGTCCACTGTGCCACCTAGCAGCCACTCCCTTACTATTTTTGACATTTTTGTTGCTCCAGATGAATTTTGTTACTTTTTCTTTTCTACCTCAATAAAATAGTTATTTAGAAGTTTGATTGGCATGGCACTAAGTAATTTAATTTGGGTAAAATTGTCATTTTTATTATATTAGCTTGACCTAACCATGAGCAATTGATATTTTCTCAATTATTTAGACCTGATTTTATTTGGGTGAGAAGTGTTTTGTAATTGTGTTCATATATTTCTGGCCTTGTCTTGGGAGATAGATTTCCAAGAATTTAATGTTGTCTACAGTTAATTTAAATGGAATTTCTCTTTTTTATCTCTTGCTCTTGGGCTTTGTTGTCCATATATAGAACTGCTAATTATTTATGTGGATTTATTTTATGTCCTGCTACTTTGCTGAATTTATTAATTGTTTAAATGAGCTTTTAAATGATTTTCTTGATTTATCCATTTATGCCATCATATCATCTTCAAAGAGTGAAAATTTTGTCAATTCGTTGTTTACAATAAAGTACCAGAAACAGTGAGGTACATACTGGGTAAAGGGAAAAGGCTGGAGCAAAATATGTTATGTTTTTCCTGAAGTAAAAGTAGCAGGGATGGCAATCCTTATCTCAGACAAAGTAAAAACAAAACTAGATGTAATTTAGAGATGGAATGAAACTACAACTTGCTAAAATGCACAGTTCTTAAAGAAGTAATAGTAATACTAAATACATATGCACCAAATGATGTGCCATCCAGATTCTTGAAAAAGTTAAATTATCCAATTAGGATGCTGTAACCTCCTCTTCCAATTAGGTAAGTCCAAATACAAAATAAGCAAGAGAGAAGTAAAGGAGGTGAATGGAATCTTAGAGAATTTACATATGAAAGACCTCTGGAGAAAACTGATTGAGGATAGATAAGAATATAGCTTTCTTCTCAGTATTATATGGCGCCTACAGAAAAATTGACATGCATTGGAGTATAAAGATCTCCCAATAAAATGCAGAAAGGCTGAATTAGTGAACATAACTTTTTCAGATCAAGATGTAAAACTAAGTATGTCACAAAAGGCTGTGGAAAGATTGAGTAAAAATTGATTGTTCAATAATAACCTAATCCTAAAGAATAAGTGAGGCAAACAACAAATCCTGGAAATAATCAGCAATTTCAGCTAAGAGAATGACAATAATTATCCAACATACCAAAACTTGTGAGATTCAGCCAAAGCAGTCATGTGGGGAAATTTTATGTCTCTAAATGTATACGCAAATAAATTAAAGAGGAGATAAATGAATTGAGCATACAACTTAAAAGTTAGAATAAAAAAAACAACAAATGAAAAATCACAATTAAAAAACAAATTAGCAATCTTAAAAATCAAATGAGAAATTAATAAAATTGAAAATACAACTATTGAATTAGTAAATTATTAGGTGATCTTATGAAAAAAATTAAAATAACTACACCTTGAAATAATTTGATCAAAAATAAAAGAAACCCAAATTACTAGCTTCAAAAATTAAAAGGATGGGGGAGAATAGGTGGCACAGTAGATAAAGCACCGGCCTTGGAGTCAGGAGTACCTGGGTTCAAATCCAGTCTCAGACACTTAGTAATTACCTAGCTGAGTGGCCTTGGGCAAACCACTTAACCCCATTTGCCTTGCAAAAAAAAAAAAAAAAACCTTAACAAATAAAAAGGATGAATTTATCAAATATAGGGGGAAATTAAAGCAATAGCTCAGTTATTTTACTCAATTATATGCCAATTTATATGATGATTGAAGTGGATATTTACAAAAAAAATTATAAAGTTTAGCAAAAGATGAAATAAAATACTTAACCTCATTTCAGAAAAAAAAAGACATTGAAGAAAGTATCAGTGAATTCCCACAGAAAAATATCTCCAGAGTCAATTGAATTCTAGAAAACTCTGAAAAAAACAAGTAATCCCAATACTGGAAAAATAGGTAAAGGAGTCCTATCAAATTCCTTTAATGATGCAAATAAGGTGCTAATATTTAATCAGGAAGAGTCAAAACAGAAAGAAAATTCTCTAATGAATATTTATTCAAAAATTATAATTACATGATAGAAAACTACTACAGCATGTTATTACCAAGAAAATATACTCTGACCATGTGGGATTTATACCAGGAATGAAGAACTGGTTCCGTAATAGGAAAATTATCAATATAATTTACCATAGCAATAAAAAACTATAAGAAATACTACTCTCTCAATGGATGCTGATAAAGCCATTGACAAAATACAGCATCCATTTCTTATTAAAAGCACCCTAAAGCACAGGAATAAATGAATTATATATATATATATATATATATATATATATATATATATATATATATATATATATATATGTATGTATATATGATAATCCAGAAACATTCCTAATAAGATCAGGGGTAAAACAAGAATACCCATTATCACCTCTATTATTCAGTATTGCATTAGAAATGTTAGCATGAACAATAAGGAAAAAAGAAAACAAAGGAATTTGAATTGGCAATGAGGAAACTAAAATATCACTCACTGCACATATAATGGCATATTTAAAAAATCTTAGAGAATTCACTAATGGACTATTTGAAACAACTACAGCATGTGGCAAAATATATAAAAACAAATAAAACGTCATCATTTCTATGCATTATCAACAAAGTGAAGAAGCATGAGGTGGGAAAATGATAGAAAGAAAAATTCCATTCAAAATAACTATAGACAAAACAAAATATTTTTGAGTGCTTTCAAAGATAAACTCAAGAGCTATAGGAGCACAATTGCAAAACCTATTCCACACAGATTAAGTCAGATCTAAACAACTAGGAAAATATCAATTAATCATGTTTAGACTGTGCTAATATAATAAAAATGACATGACATTTTACTTAAGTGAATCTATCCATTTATTGCCATATCAATCAAACTAGCCAAAATTATTTTGGAGAGCTAGAAAAATAATAACAATATTCATCTGTAAGAACAACAGATCAGGGTAGAGTCACGAGGAGACTGTAGAGTCAGGAATTCCCTGAAGTTTTCTACTCAAATGCTTTAAATACCTTAAAATTGTGACTCTACCCAAATTATAGATTGACAGAACCCACAGAAAGACCAAGTGAAAGAATTTTCCAACACAAGATAATTTGGAAGATCTGTGGTAAGGCTCTATTCCACCAGGGTCAGAATGGACCACAGCATAGCCAGGGCAACACCACATCAGAACTAATGAACTCCAGTCTTTCAGGAAGTGGGGTGCCTGAGTCCCCAGGGAAGCCAGCTTCCTGGCAGAAGGTGAAGTTTCCAGACCTCCCAATCCAGGGACCATCAAGGACAGCTTGGAATGTCAGTGACAAAACTAAGCCAAAGTGAGCTTGGAGACCAGAATATTTCAAGTTTAAGTACAGACCCAGCCCCTAGAAATGGAAGCAGACTTGCAGAGTCACCCAGCAGGGAGCTATCTGGCAGTTGAATCCAGCATGCTTAGCCTGTGGATTGTAAGAGTATAGGGGGACACAGTCAAGGTATCTTCAGCATTGTTGGGACAGGACTCTGTCACTTGACCCATATTCAGACCCTGGTCACATTCTATGTCCTCTATTATTATAATGGAGCAGGGACCTCATAGCTCCAGGGCAGAAGAGAATGCTTGTGATCATCCAGAGATCAGTGCACAGACTAGTAGAGCAATCAGAGCCTCTCATAAGACACTAAGGGAATTGAGGTCATTGTTGGGAGGAGGAAGAGTCCCAAAAGTCTCGAAAGTTTGGGAAACATGGTAAACCAGGTAACAAATTGGGGAAATGAATAAATAGAAAAAAAAGAATCTGACCATAGACAATTACTTTGGTCCCGTGGAGCAACAAAACATAGACTCAGAAGATGACAAAATGAAAGGTTCTTTATCCAACCCCCCAAAATTAAAAATTGTTGATCTCAAGGTCTGCATTATCCTAGCACAATGTGGGCTGTGCCTTTAGGCTATATAGTTAAACTCATTCTACTGAGTGAGAACTGCTGCCCACAAGAAAAAGAGAAACTGATGATCTCAGGCTATGTGAGAGCTCAAAAAAGATTTGGCAAGCAAATAAGGTCAGGAGATGAAAAATTGGAAAGAGAAATGAGAGGGATGAGAATGATGGAAGAAAATCTTGAAAACCAAGTCAGGGGGGCAGTGAGGTAGCACAGTGAATAGAGCACCAGCCCTAGAGTCAAGAGTATATGATTCAAATGCAGTCCCAGAAACTGTGTAATTTCCTAGCTGTGTGAACTTGGGCACATCACTTAACCTCATTGCCTTGCAAAAATAAAAAAAAAAACCCACAGAAAACCAAGTCAGTAGCTTGGTGAAGGAGATACAAAAAAAATGTCAAAGAAAATAACCTGTTGGGACTCCCAGGCAGAGCCAAGATGGCAGCTCGAAGCTAACATGTTCCAGGAGCTTTCACCTACCAGGGATAAATGAAACTTCTACTCTGACATTCAAACTACAGAGCACATCAAGAAAAAAAGAAGATTCAAAGAAGTTTTCAAATGTAGACCTGGTAGAGGATTTTCAGTGAATGTTTGACTCTTTGGCGGAAAGGGGGAAGTAAAGGCCAGGAGGTGGGAGAGTAGGGGAAGCCAAAAGGAGGTTTTTAGCCACAGTGCAATCTAGGTCCCGAAGGTTTAACAACCAGCAACCAGATAACAATCCAGCAGGGAGGAATCCAGCCCCAAACAAAGTCTCAACCCTGAAAATATCGGAGTAAAAGTCAGGACTGGGTCGGGAACAAACCACTGTTATGTCAGAAAATGAACATAAACAAAGATTAAAAACTACTGCAAAGGCAAGGTCTGTACTGCATAGGCAACATCTTGGCCAACAAGAAGTCAGAGATCAGACCATAGACCCAGCAAAATAAAATCCTGGATCAATCCTCTCTACACCACAGGAGCAGAACTAAAACAACAAAAATGAAGAAAAATGCTAAATGAGTGCACTGGTCCTGGAGTTAGGAGTACCTGGGTTCAAAAACAGTCTCAGACACTCAATAATTACCTAGCTGTGTGGACTTGGGCAAGCCACTTAACCCTGTTTGCCTTGCAAAAAAAACTTAAATAAAAAAAGAGGAACCAATGAATCTACAAGACTACAAGATTCCATCAAGCAAAATAAAAAGGCTGAAAAAAATGACCTGTAAAAAAAATCCAGGAGCTATAATCTCCTAATTATCAGACTACCAGAAAGCTTGGGCCAACAAAAGAGTCTGGAAAACATCATGCAGGAAATTATAAGAGAAAACTGCCCAAATCTAGAACAACATAACAATATAACCGTTGAAACATTGTACAGAACTCCTCCCGAAAAAAAACAAAAACAAAAACACCAGGATGAAAACTTGAAGGGTGTAATAGGAAAATTCTAGAACCATCAAATAAAGGAGAGACTAATGCAAGCAGTAAAAAAGTTAAATATAAAGAAATCACTATCAGACTCCCACAGAACCTATCTGCCTCAACACTTAAGGATCACAAGATCTGGAATAGCATATTTCAGAGAGCAAAGGTTCTGGGATTACAATGCAGAATGTACTACCCTGCAAAATTCAGCATATATTGTCAAGGAAAAAAGATGTATGTTCAATGAAATAGAAGACTTCCAGAATTTTCTGTCACAAAGGCAAAATACACAATGCAAGAACTGCATTAAAGAAAAAAAGTAAAGGAAAAGAGGAAGGAAAAACAAAAGAAATGTTGGTCAAGACTATCAAATTATATACACTGCTCAAAGGAAAATATAATACATCTAATTCTTTAGAACTTTACAAAGGATAATTAGTGGGTAGAATATAATTGAAGAGAGTGAACCTAAAGGATGTGTGTATAATTGGAAATTATCTCTGGCTTGTAGAGGTCCAATATCACATCACTAATTTTGAGACAAAAAGCCCTGAAGAAAAGCAGTGGTGTTAACTAAAAACTTAAGTGTCACATTATTCTTTGACTCATTTTAGTCACACTGTGATTAACACCTTGTCTAGTGAGGGCATCATAAACTGCAGGAAACTGAGTCAGTACCTCTTTAACTTGCAATAATTTGTCTAGTTATCAGGTGAGACCTCCAGAGCCCCCCAGTACTTAGAGATCTTTAAGGATAATACAGTTAATTAGATCAGAGTTTGTCTTAACAGGTGTTTTGTCCAGGGCCAGCTACTAAGAGAGATTTACACATATTTTTGGTGACCTTTGCCACCAGAGATATGCATGTATTCCTGCTCATTAAATGGATTTGCTGGCTCACCAGTGAACTCTGAACTCATGTGTTCTATGGTACCAAAAGGTGCTTTTAGAATTCAAAGGATAAATATTCTAAATGTAATGCAGGAAGCTGTGCAATGCAGTTTTGTCTAATCTGTCATGTCTGAGATAAGTTTTTGTTATAAAAGTCTGAGTATCCACGAATAAAGCATTATAGTTTGTATCATGAAATTTTCTGTTGGGCATCACTATTTGACCTGACTCTCATAAATGTTCAGATCTACACTCAGTTATTGCGAGCAACAGTGTTTCACTTGACTAGTGGTTAAGGAGAGTGGGTGTGAGGGAGGGTAAAGTGGGAGAGAAAAGAGACCTTTGTTCACTTAATAAAGGGTTAAGTACCCTGGGTGTGTGGGAGTGAGCTAAACTGTGAAAGAAAATTGGCAGTGGGGGAGGGGCACAAGTATTTCAAGAAATAATATGACTTTAGATGATACTTTGTCTCCTGAGGAGGATTGTGTGTATTTGCAAGATACTTGCAAAAGCAGTAAGGTAAAAAATGATTATAATTACAACTTGATCCAATTTGAGTCAATGCTTATCAAACAACCAAGTTAACAATCTGTGATGATAACTTGATGACAATAGGATTTTTTAGGCAAACAAATAATCAAACTGTGATTGATGATACCTGATTAATAATATTAGAGCAATAAATCACACCAAGGGAAGAGGCACAAACATTTATAATTTCAAAGGGAAAGGAAAATACGAATGCTGAGTAAATTGTATTCAATAGATTTATCCCAGTTCAGGAATAAGATACATTCACACTTGGTTTCGAATATCTAACTTAATGTTTGGCAGGGTGAGGAATGGGAAAGGGAAGATAAAGAATAAGGGATAAGGGAAGAACAGATTGCTAAAATGGAAGGAAAAGTATAAGTGAGAATAAATCGGAAGTTAAATTTTAAAAGAAAATTCAAAGGGGAAAGGTAAAATTTTCCTGAGGATGAATAAGCCAAAAGGAAAGAGGTAAATATAAATGATAAAGATAGTATGAAGAGAAATATTGAATTAGTAAACCCAACTACAAATGGGAAAAGGATGAATTATCCCATAAAATGTTAGCAGATAGCAGAATGGATTTAAAGCACAAATCTTCCAATATGTAGTTTACAAGAAACACATTTGAAGTAGAAATATACACACAAGGTAAAGGTAATAGGATGGAGCAAATATATATTATGTGTCAATTGAATTAAAAAAAAATCTGAGGTAGCAATTCCAATATCAGAAAAATTAAAAGCAAACATCAATCTCATTAGAGGGATAAGTAAGGAAACTACATCTTGTTAAAAGGTACCATTGGTAATGAAACTATAGTATTACTAAACCTGTATGCACATGATATAGCATCCAGATTCCTAGAGGAAAAAAACTGAGTGAATTACAGGGAGATATAGACAATAAAACTTTAGTAATGGGAAACCTCAATATCCCTCTTTTAGAACTAGATAAATCTAACAACAAAATAAACAAGAAAGTTAAGAAGGTGAATGAAATCTTAGCAAATGTAGATATGATAGTCCTCTGGAGAAAAACTTAGTGGGTATAGAATATAATATACTTTTTTCTCAGCAATACATGGCACCTTTACTAAAAATTAACCATGGGTTAAGGCACAAAAATCTGCTAATCAAATAGAGAAAGGTAGAAATGATATATGTACACTTCTCAGACCATGATGCAATAAAAAGTGCATGTAATAAAGGGTCAGGGGAAGAAAAACCAAGAACTAAAGGGAAACTAAATAACTTTATCTTAAATAACGCATAGATTAAACATCAAATAATAGGAATAATCAATAAATATGTCCAAAAGATGATAATAATGAGATATACCAAAATTTGTGGGAAGGAGCCAAGGCAGATTTGAAGGAAAACTTTATATCTGTAAATGTCTATATGAATCAAAAAGAGAAAGAAGAGAACAATGAAGGGGGTATACAACTAAAAAAACCTATAAAAAGGGGGCAGCTAGGTGGCAGAGTGGATAAAGCACCTGCCCTGGAGTCAGGAGTATCTGAGTTCAAATCTGGCCTCAGACACTTAATAATTATCTAGCTGTGTGGCCTTGGGCAAGCCACTTAATCCCATTTGCCTTGCAAAAACCTAACAAAGCAAAACAAAACAAAAAACAAAAAAAAACAAAAACCTATAAAAAGAGCAAATTAAACATCCCTAATTAAATACCAAATTAGAAATTCTGAAAATCTTGGGAGAGTTTAATAAATTTCAAATCAAGAAAACCATTGATCTTCTAAATAAAATTAAAAGTTAACTTCATGAAAAACCAATAAGCTAGACAAACCTATGGATAATCTGTTTTAAACATATAAAGTCAAATTACCATTATCAAAAGTGAAAAGGATAAACTAACAACTAATAAATAGGAAATTAAAGAGATAAATTCAGAGTTAATTTACTATACTGTATGCTAATAAATTTGATAACTTGAGTGAAATGGGTGAACATTTACAAAAATACAAATTGCCTAGATGAAGAGAAGAGGAAATAAATTATTTGAATAACCACTTTCAGAAAAAAAGAAATTGAAGAAGCCATAAATAAACTCTCTAATAAAAAAGTCTCCAGATCCAGATGGATTTGCAAGTGAATTCAATTAAACATTTAAGGAATGATTAATTCCTATTCTACATTAACTATTTAAAAAAATTTGAGAGGAAGGAGTTCTGCCAAACCATTTTTCAGCTCCAATATGGTGCTGATGCCTAAACCAGGAAAAAACAAAACAAAGGAAATTATAGATCAATCTCCCTAATGAATATTAATGTAAAAATCTTTTTTTAAAGATTTTATTTACTTTGAGTTTTACAATTTTCCCCCTTATCTTACTTTGCTCCCCCCACCACCCACAGAAGGAAATTTGCCAGTCTTTACATTGTTTCCATGGTATACAGTGATCCAAATTGAATGTGATAAGAGAGAAATCATATTGAAGGCCTTTAAAAAAATAACAGCATTAAAATATTTGCATATTACTGGCTCAAAAGGCACCCACTATCAGTATGGTAGCCCTTACTGTAGTTTGTCAGATTGCTTATCAGAAAGATTGCACCAGTTCTGAGATGCACCAGCAGTGTAATATTCCAGCTAGTGTGCCCACAGTAGTCAGTATTAATTATTTTTTATGTTTTTGCAAGGCAATGGGATTGAGTAACTTGCTCAAGGCCACACAGCTAAGTAATCATTAAGTGTCTGAGGCCAGATTTGAACTCAGGTACTCCTGACTCCAGGGCCTGTCCTCTGTCCTCTGCATCACCTAGCTGCCCCCAGTATTAATTTTTTTTAAGTTTCTGCAAGACAATGGGGTTGAGCGACTTGCCCAAGGCCACACAGCTAAGTAATTATTTTTTTATGTATTTTTTTTAATATTTAAAGATTTTGAGTTTTGAGTTTTGCAATTTTTCTCCCAATCTTATTTCCCTTCCCCCCCCCCCATGGAAAGCAATCTGTCAGTCTTTATTTTGTTTCCATGTTATACATTGATCAAAATTGAGTGTGATGAGAGAGAAATCATATTCTTAAGGAGGAAACAAGAAGTATAAGTGATAAAAAGATCAGAACATAAGATATCTGTTTTTTTTCAATTAAAGGGAATAGTCTTTAAAATTTGTTCAAACTCCATGGTTCTTTATCTAGATACAGATGGTATTCTCCACTGCAGACAGCCCAAAATTGTTCCTGCTTGTTACACTGATGAAACAAGCAAGTCCATCAAGTTTGAACATCAACTCCATGTTGCTGATAGAGTGTACAGTGTTATGCTGGTTCTGCTCATCTCACTCACCATCAGTTCATGCAAATCCCTCCAGGCTTCCCTGAATTCCCATGCCTGCTAGTTTCTAATAGACCAATAGTATGCCATGACATACATATACAACAGTTTGCTAAGTCATTCCCCAAATGAAGGGCATTTATTTGATTTCCAATTCTTTGCCACCACAAACCAGGCTGCTATGAATATTTTAGTACAAGTGATGTTTTTACCCTTTTTCATCATCTCTTCAGGGTATAGATGCAGTAGTGGTATTGCTGGATCCAAGGGTATGCTCATTTTTGTTGCCCTTTGGGAGTAGTTCCAACTTTCTCCCCAGAAATGTTGGATGAGTTCACAGCTCCACCAACAGTGTAATAGCGTCCCAGATTTCCCAAAGCCCTTCCAGCAATAATCATTATCCTTCCTTATCATACTGGCCAGTTCTGAGAGGTGTGTGGTGGCACCTTAGAAAGGCTTTGATTTTCATTTCTCTAATAATTAATCATTTAGAATGATTTTTCATATGTCTATGGATTGCTTTGATCTCCTCATCTGTAAATTGAGTTTGCATATCCTTTGACCATTTGTCAATTGGGGAATGGCTTTTTTTTTAATATAACTCAGTCAGAATCATTAGTTGTAAAGATCGTTTCCCAATTTGATACATTTCTTTTGATCTAGGTTACAGTGGTTTTGTCTGTACAAAATCTTTTTAATTTAATGTAAACAAAATCATCTAGTTGGTTTTTGGTGATATTCTCCAACTCTTCCTTAGTCATAAACTGCTCCCCTTTCCATAGATCTGACAGGTAAACTAGTCCTTGATCTTCTAATTTACTTACAGTACTGCTTTTTATGTCTAAATCCTGTAACCATTTGGATTTTATCTTGGTAAAGGGTTTTAGGTGTTGTTCTAATCTAAGTTCTTTTTTTAAATCAAATTGACCAGAGGTTTATCAATTTTTTTTCATAAAACCAACTTTTGCTTTTATTTATTAATCCAAAAGTTCTTTTGCTTTCAGGCTTATTAACTTCTTTAATTTTTAGAATTTCTAATTTGCTGTTTAATTGGGAATTTTTAATTTATTCTTTCTCAAATTTTTTAATAGCATGTTTAGTTCATTGATTTCCTCTTTCTCTAATTGATTTATGTAAGCATTTAAAGATATAATATATCCCCTGAGAGCCAGTTTGAGTAAATCTCATAGGTTTTGGTATGTTGTATCATTATTGTCATTATCTAGGATAAAAAGTTTAATTCATTGTATACTTGGCTTTTTGGTCCACTCATTCTTTAAAATCAGGTTATTCAGTTTCCAATTGGTTCTGGGTCTATATCTCCTTAGCCCAATATTGCATATGACTTTATTGCAATGTGAGCTGAGAAAGATGTATTCACTATTTCTGCCTTTCTGCAGTTGATCATTAGGTTTTTATGTCTTAGTACATGGTCAATTTTTGTATAAGTTCCATGTACTGGAGAGAAAAAGGTATACTCCTTTCTCTCCCCATTCAATTTCTTCCATAGGTCTCCCATATCTAGTTTTTCTAACTATCTATTTGCCTGCTAATCTCCTCTCTTTTTTTATTTTATGATTTGATTTATCTAGATCTGAGAGCTAGAGGTTCAGGTCTCCCATTAGTAGGGTTTTACTGTCTATGTATTCCTGTAGATGTTTCAGCTACTCCTCTAATAATTTGGATGCTATTCCATTGGGTGCATATAGATTAAGCATTGAAAAAACTTTAATGCCTATGATCCCTTTTAGGAGGATAAAGTTTCCTTCCTTATGTTTTTTAACGCTATCTTTTTTTTGCAGCTGCTTTGTCTGAGATAAGGATTGCTACCCCTGTTTTTTTCACTTCAGCTGAAGCAAAATAAATGTTCTCCAACCTTTTTCCTTTACTCTATATGTGTGTCTCTCAGGTTGCAATGAGTTTGTTGTAAGCAGCTTATTGTAGGATTTTGGTTTTTAATCCACTCTGCTATTCACTTATGTTTTAAGGGAGAGTTCATCCAATTCACATTCAAGTTATGATTACTAATTCTTTATTGCCCTCCATGTTTTCTTCCCTCTGTTTGCATTTCCCCCCCCTCTTCCCCCCATCCGTATTCCCTAGTATTTTGTTTCTGAATATCATCCCTTTCAGTTTGTTTTCCCTCCTATATCACCCCCTCCCCTTTCTTTTCCCTTTCTCATTTTCTCTTTTCCCTTCCCTTCCTTTTGTTAGTTCCCCTTTATCCCCACATGCCCTCCAGTTCTCCATTCCCCTCCCCTTTTCTTCTTTTTTATTACTTGAAAGGTAAGTTTTTTTTAAGTTAACTAATTATGTGTAAGTTGACTTTGAGCTAAGTCTGATGAGAAGAAGTTTCAGGTGTTTCTCATCTCCTCCGTTCTTCCCCTCTATTACTATAGGTATTTTTTGCCTCTTAGTATAATGAGATTTTCCCCATGACATCCCCTCCCACCTCCTGTCTCCTTCCTTCCCCCCCTTTATATGGAAGTAGTGTTTTTTAGATCATTCTGAGTCATAGAAAATTCTGAGTATCTGTCACTTCTAGTTAAGTAAATTCCAAGAAAGTTATTACAGTTTCTCTCCCAAATGGGGTTGAAGCCACTTACATCCCATTGGATAGCAGTCTCATGGATAGGTCATTAATGTCCATCCCTTCTGGCTAGGTATATTCTCTCTGTTAGAGTTAGAATTCTCAAGATTTATGAGAATCTTCTTCCCCATTTTGGGATATAGCTAGTTTTTTTCTTATTGGATAGCAGTTTTTTTTTTTATTCTTTTACCACCTCCCTTTGTTTTTTTAACCTTTTGTGTGTCTCTTGAATCTCCTGTTTGATGTCCAAATTTTCTATTTAGCTCTGGTCTTTTCATCAGGAATTTTTGGAATTCCTCCTTTTCGTTAAATGTCCATCTTTTTCCTTGGAAAAGAAGGCTCAGCTTTGTGGGATAATGGATTCTTGGACACATTCCAAGCTCCCTTTCTCTTCAAAATATCTCGTTCCAGGCCCTTCCTTCCCTTAATGTTGATGCAGCAAGGTCCTATGTAATCCTTACTGTGACTCCTTGATATTTAAATTGTTTCTTTCTGGCTGCTTGCAGGATTTTCTCCTTTATCTGATAGTTCTGGAACTGGCCCATAACATTCCTTGGTGTTGTCATTTTAGGATATTTTTCTGGAGGGGATCAATGTATTCTTTCAATAACTCCTTTGACCTCTGCTTCCATGATATCAGGGCAATTTTCTATCACTAGATCCTGTAATATTAAGTCCAGGCTTTTTTTTTTCTTCAATGTTTTCAGGAAGTCCAATAATTTTCAGGTTGCCCCTCCTTGACCTATTCTCGAGGTCACTGGTTTTGCTGATGAGGTATTTTACATTTTCTTCTATTTTTTTTCTGTTTTCTGATTTTTGTTTAACTGACTCTTGCTGTCTCATAGAGTCATTTGTTTCTGCTGACTCTATTCTTTTTTTAAGGAGGAGTTTTCTTCATTAACCTTTTTCAACTTCTTTTCCAATTGGTCAATTCTACTTTTGAAAAAGCTTTCCATTTGACCAGTTGAGGTTTTGAGAAAATTATTTTCTTTTTGCATTTGCCCAACTGAGGATCTCAGAGAATTATTCTCTTTTTGTATTTTTCCAACTGATGATGTGAGAGTTTTATTCTCATTTTGTATTTGTCCAATTGATGATCTAAGAGATTTACTCTCATTTTGTATTTGTCCAATTGATGATGTGAGAGATTTATTCTCATTTTGTATTTGTCCAATTGTATTTTCTAAGAATTTTTTTTTTCTTGTTGCAAGGTATTAATTATCTCTCCCAAATTTTCTAGTTGATTTTTAAACTCCTTCTTTATTTCTTCAAGGAAGTCTTTCTGTTCTGAAGACCAGATCATATTCTCCTCAGAGTTTCTGTGTCTCCCTGAGTAAGGGTCTTTTCCTTCCAAGAATTTTTCTATGAATCCATCTTTCTGCTTACCCTTCTTCATTTTGCTAAGACCTTGATATGGGGAAGGGCTGGTTCACAAGTGTTTGGGATCCCTAGAGGCTTTACTCCCTGTGTACAATTTCTCTGGGTGGCCAGTAGGAGGTGCTGGTTGCTTTCTCTGGAGTGTGTCTGACCTTGATTGAGGCATTATCCCTTAGCTTGAAGTGAGGGGTTAGAGCTATTGAATCCTTTGCCTTCAGTCAATGGTGGGCTTTACCCTGGAGAGATGTTATTCCTCTCCCTTTTGTCAGCTGGGCTGTTTCTTTTGCTCACACACCTGTGCCTGAGGCAGAAGTAGTCTGCTATTGGTTTTTCTGGCAAGAGGCCTCAACCACAATGTAGACATGGACCCAGAGTTCCTTAGACCAGAGGAGCCCAGGGATAGTGTCCTCAACTCTCCTGCACCGGCACTCTCCCCCTAGCTCTTTCAGCAAGCTCCAGAGGGTCAGGTCAGCTCCAACACCAGATCCTCTGCTCCCTAGTTGATTCAAGCCCCCACCATCTAGCCCCACCACTGATCTAGCAGGTCTGTCTCTTGGGCCCTCAGACTCCTGGCTACAATTCAGCTGCTAATCTGTCTGATCTGGAGCTGATCTGCCCTCTTAGCCCAGATTCAGCCACTCAGATTTACCCAAGGCTGATGCAGGAGACAGATCCTGAGGTAGATGTTCTTTCTCCTGGCTTTTCTTTCTCTATTTTGTGTGTTGGATTTCTGTTAAGAGCTTTGTTTAATATGATAGATGTGGAAAGATCAGGAGACTTTAGAACTGTGCCTGTCTTCTCTCTGCCATCTTGGCCGCAAGTCATAATGTAAAATCTTAAATAAAATTTTAGGAATGAGACTCTAAGTTATTATCATAATAATGCACCACAATAAGGTTGGATGAATACAAGGCAGGCAAGGATGTTTAATATAGGAAAACATTCAACATAAATTAACATATCAATAGCAAAATGAACAGAAATCATTTCATTTACTCAATAGATGCAAAAAAAACCTTTTTATAAAATACAATACCTATTCTTTTTAAATGCACTAGAAAGTTTAGGAATTAATGGAATTTTCTTTAAAATAATAAATACTATCTATATAAGATCATCAAAAATTATTATATGTAATAGGAATAAATTTGGAGGATTTCCAGTGAAATCAAGGGTGAAACAAGAATGTCCATTATCACCATTACTATTTTATTTTTTATTAGAAATGCAAGGAGTTGCAATTAGTGTAGAAAAAGAATAGAAGGAATCAGGTTTGACAATGAGCAACCAAACTTTCATTCTTTGCAGATGGTATGATGGTATACTTCAAGAGCCTGAGAAAAATCACCATTAAAAACTCCTTGAAACAATTAACAAATTTAGCAAAGTAGCAGGATATAAAATCAACACCCATAAATCATTAGCATTTCTATATATAAACAATGAATCCCTAAAGCCAGATATAGGGGAATTCCTTTTAAAATAACTGTAGACAACATTAAATAGTTGGGAATGTACCTCCCAAGAAAAACCCAGAAACTATATGGACACAATTAAAAGAACTTCTCACTCAAATAAAGTCAGAACTAAATAATTGGAAAAATGTCAAATGCTCATGGTTAGGTTGATGTAATACAAAAAAATGGCAACTCTACCCATATTGAATTACTCATTTGCTGTCATATCAATCGAAGTACGAAATAGCTTCTTCACCATGCTAGGAAAAATAGAAAAAAAATTCATCCAGAGCAACAAAAGGACAAGAACAGCAAGAGAACTGATGGGGAAAAATGTAAAAGAAAGTGGTCTAGCTCTACCTAATCTAAAACTATAAAATAAAGTAGCAGTCACCAAAACTTCCTGGTTCTGGTTAGGAAATAGAGTAATGGGTCAATGGATTAAGATAGGTTTAAAAGGAACTGCAGTAAATGACAACAGTGATTTACTATTTGACAAACCCAATGGCATCAGTCTCTTAGATAAGAACTCATTATTTACCAAAAATTTGGGAAAACTGGAAAATATTATGAAAAAAACTCGGCATAGATCCACTTCTCATAACCTATATCAAAATATAAAATGGATTTGGGATTAGACATAAAGATTGATACTATGGATAAATTAATAGACCAAAAATAGTCTATCTAATCTTTGGATAAATTTATGACCAAACAAGAATTAGAGTGCATTATAGTCTGCAAAATGAATAATTTTGACTATATTAAATGACAAGGGTTTTGGACTAATAAAGTCTGTCAAAATTAAAGGGGAAGCAGAAAGAAGGGAAACAACCTTAACAACCAGAGATTCTAATCAAGGTCTCATTTCTAAAATATATAGAGAATTGCATCAGATTTTTTTGGGGGAGGGGGTATTTTGTTTACTATTAAACAAGAATATTTTATTAAGGTGTAAAAACATTATTTGTACAAAATTAAAATAAATATTAAATTAAAAAAAAGTATGGATCTAGAAGCTCATGATTTTTGAAAGAGATGAAGGAAGGAATAAAAAAACCACATTTTTTCCAGTTTTTTTAAAAAAAATGTTTATAGCCTTTGGTCCAACAATTCCAATTCATGGTCTATATCCAGAAGAAATTATCAAATTATCAAAAATGAGAAAAGTCCTACATCTACTAAAATATTCATAGCAGTTCTTTTTGTAGTGGCAAAGAATTGGAAATTGAGGGGATGCTCATCAACTGGGGAATGGCTAAATGAGTGATAGCTCATGAATACCATGGAATACTATTGTTCTATAAGAAATAATAAATGGTCATACCTAGAGAAGTGTGGAATGACTTATGGGAACATATACTGAGAGAAAAATTTACACATAAAGAAAAACATTATAAGATGAACAACCTTGATGGAAGCACTTTCACTTGTCGGTCCAAAGAGCTAGGACAACTGTTTCTGACTGATTAAGGACTATATTATCTCTAAACAGAAGAGTATTCATTTCTGATTTTCCCACATCCTGTTTAAAATTTATCATTTACTTTTCCATCATATTAGGCAATATGATCAGTGTGAAATGGTACCTCAGACTAGTTTTAATTTGCTTTTCACTAATTAGCAGTAACAGACCAAAAATAAATTGATCATCAGGTGTCAAATCTCTTCTATTGATATCTTTTCTATAATTATCTTTCTTGAGTCTTTGGATTTTTTCAAATCTGTCATAAAAGTCTTCTCCCCATACAGACATCTTCATTTCTGTGCCCTGCTCCTCCAAATGATGAGTCCTTCCTCAGAACCTCTAATGAGGAAATGAATAACCTTGCCATACTCAATTTACTCACTATTGTTAACTCTCTTCTCCTCCCTAACATTCAGATATTTTTCCTATTGGCTTATATTTGTAGTAAAAACACTTGGCACCTTTTACACATTGAATAAATAATCTGTCTTTCTAACTAGCTAACTAGTTATCTATAATCTATTTTTTTATACTCAGAAAATATTTCTTTTCCAACATGATAGAAACTGCCAACATTTGCATTCCATTGGCATGGCTTTCAAGTCTCTGACGTAACCAACTTACCCTGAAGAGGTATTGAATAATACTTTGAAACCTAAAATTTTCTGTTTGTGTTATCATCGAATAAAGATATCTCTGATTTAACAAAGAGAGCAATGAAAAAAATTATTCTCCCTTCTTATATCTGTCTTTTATCAAATAAAATTTTCTGCTTTGTTTATTATAACAAAATTCCTATCTGAATGGGGGGAAGGCAGCTAGGTGGCACAATGAATTGGGCACCAGCCCTGGAGTGTGGAGGACCTGAGTTCAAATCCAGCCTCAGACACTTACTAATTTCCTAATTGTGTGACCTTAGGCAAGTTACCCAAACCTATTGCCTTGAAAAAGCAGGAAACATTTTTTAAAAATTAAAAGAATTGTTTTATTGGCACATCTTATAACTATGGCAAAACCAAATCTATCAGAAATATAATATCATTTTGATGATTATGTTATATATTAAAGATGAACATCATAAAGTTTTACTAACTGCAGATATCACATTGTTTTGTCATTCATTTGATATTTGCTTTATAAAGGGATCAGAATAAAGAGAACATTCTACACTTTAACAACCAACAATGTGAGTTGATCAAGCTTAATGGATGCAGTTCTTCTCAGCTGTTTAGACAGCTAGGACAACCCTGTTAGAATGGCTATGGAAAATATTATCTCCATCCATAGAAAGATAAATAAAGGAAAACAAAACAAGTCAAATAACTTCAAAATCTGATCCACACTACATTCACTTTTTTTTAGGTTTTTTTTTGCAATGCAAATGGGGTTAAGTGGCTTGCCAAAGGCCACATAACTAGGTAATTATTGTCTACTACATTGGCTTTAAAAATTTTTTTTTTGTGTATTTCTGTCCTTTAATCCTAAACCCTTCCAGATAAAATTATAAAAAAATGAAAAAAAAATCCTACATGTTCCAAAATATTCATAGCAGCTCTTTTTGTAGAGGCAATGAATTGGAAATTGAGGGGCTCCCCATCAATTGGGGAATGGCTAAGCAAGTTATAGTACATGAATACAATGGAATATTATTCTTCTATTGGAAACCATAAATGGTCAGAGTCTAGAGAAGCATAGAATGACTTATTGGTTCTGATGCTGAATGAAGGGAGCAGAACCAAGAGAGTAATGTAAATATTAAAAACAACACTGTGAAATGATCAACTCTGATGGAAGCAGCTCTTCTCAGCAGTTCAGAGAGTTACAACAACTGTGTTAGATCAGCTATGGACTTTGCTATCCCAATCCAGAGGAAGAAAAACAAAACAAAGCAATCCTGCAGTGTCTGATGAACTTTTTATAAAAAATTATCTCTTATGTATCTCTTTCCCTTAATCCTAATTCCTCTTACCAAAAATAATTAATCTGTAAACATGTTTAACATAAATGTGTATGTAGAATATTAACCTGTTTGCTGTTGAAGGAAATTTTTTAACTTAATAATATATATGTGCATATTGATGAAATAAATAAATAAATAAATTTTAAAAAATTCTATTTCTTCATATCCAAAATGACTAATCTGTAAATATGTTTTACGTGTATTTACAACATTCACCTGGCTGTTTTTCACTGAAGGGAGGGTGGAAAGAAGAGAGGATACAAGATAATTAATGAATATTGAAAAGATTTCATAGCATGTATTTGGGAAAAAATATCAATTAAAATATTTACTTCATGCTCTTATAAAATTATAATAATTTTACATTTTACTTTTAAAAATGAATAGCTTGAAGGTACAATGGATAGAGCACCCATTCTGGAATCAGGAGAACCTGAATTCAAATTCAGCTTGACACTTAATAATTACCTATCTGTGGGAAATTGTCTAAGTCATTTAACCCTATTACCTCACAAAAAGCAAACCCAAAAAATTACTTTAAAAATACTAAATAATTAAATAACTTATGTACATTGTTTCACAAAAAATTATATAGGAATGTATATTTTTACGAAGTGGGGAAACAAAACCTGCTACATAAAGTTTTAAAAATCACTAAATTTTGGTTACTCTCTACCTCCATGTTGTAATCTTTGGGGACTTTCCTTTTATGCCAGTAAAAAGGAACTGGAGAATTCTAAGTATTAACATGTCAAAATTTTAAAATTATGTTGAACTAGGCTTCAGGAAAGTTCTTTCAGTGTTTGTCTGTTGGGATAAGTTACTAACACAAATGTTCTTGCACCCTTATATTAGACATCATTTTGATTTATCAGATTTATCAGAATCAGCTGAACCTACAATTTTTTTATTCCAGGGATTTTGTAGGGCAACGGATGAATATCATGTCTGCTGTTTATTTTTTTCCTTGTTATTTTCTTTGTGTTTTAAGTATATATCCTTTTTAAAGTTGTGATTCTGAGTGCATCATGAGTAATACAATATTCAAAAAAACATATTTTTATATCCCTGAAAGTAGCATCTAGAGATGCTAAAATAAATTAAAACCACCAGATTTCTATAGATATCATGGTTATAGATGCCAAGCATGTGATGTCTACGTCTAACCATTTTGAATCTCCTTACTATATTGCTTCCCATTGCCCAATTACTTAGAAAGATGTAACCCTTAAAACTTTAACATGGTAATCAGTGTCATGGCTAGCTAGCTATGGGGACCTAGTACATTGATTTTAATTTAGAATTTTAGAGCATGGTGATTATTTTAGGAAAGGCTAGGCCATATATTTTGAAAAAAAGATATGTAATGTGTGTAAAGTTTGTATAAGATTCCCTCAAAATGTTCATTCCTTCCTCTATTATATTCTCTATGGTACTCTGGTCACATCCATGCAGATTGAATTGGATAGGCATCCTTTAAAGCTAAGTCGAGATAGGAAAATATAACTGTACATAATGATAGTAGAAAAGATAAGTAAAGGATAAAACAGGAAAGTTTTTGTCAGGTCATTAAATCACATGCAGAAAGGTGTCAGAGAAGTAAAATATGGGGTCAGGATACAAAATGAACAATCAAGGGGCATTTATAACTCTTGCAAAGAATCTGCAAGCTTGACCATATACTTTCTGACACAAAATCCTGGGGTATATCAGAGATCAAAAGTTTAGATGAGCCAAAGGCATTACGACAGCCATAATTTAAACTATCACTAGTGCTGATGGAAAGATGAAAAGAGACCATGCTTTGGGGGGGGGGGGTATTTGTGTATTCCAGCTATGTTCCATTCTGTATTCTAAACAGATAACATGCTGTGAAAAGCTGAAAAGTACCTTTGCTGCCCCTTTGAGCTTAGTGACCCTGTGCATCCATGACTGCTGAACAATTTCATTGTTTGTTCAGCTAAGCCTTACTGAGGAACCTCTGTTTCCTAGTCTCCTCTCTTTGCATTTGCCAAGTGCTCCCATGAAAAATTACTTATTTGGGCTTCCTCAAGATCTATCCCTTGCTAAATGTCAGTGAGTGTATATACATACATACATACATACATATATATATGTATGTATATATATATATATATATATGAATATTTCCCATAGTTACATAGTTACAGATAACAATGTTTAAACCCAGTTAAAGAAGTTTATCCTCAGAAAGTTCTTAGAACCATTTGTACATCAGTGGAAGCGATATATCTAGATATCAGCATGTAATTATATAGATTCAGAGAGATAATTAAAGGGTATGACTATAGTTATCTCTATAAGGTATGTGTAACAAATAAATTTATAACCCATAGAAATATATAAACATGATTATATTATGCAAATGTCAACACATATACATTTGTACATGCATGTCTATATACACATTCATACATATACATATACATGAAATTACTTTATATTGCAGACTACCTATTATACCTATAATCATTTAACAAATTCACTTATTTTATGGTTCCCTTTATATCAGCATTGTTGACATCACTGTGGTTATATAGACATAATCAATTGTGAAAACTAGTCAAAGAAGGCCAGATCAGTATAGGACCTTAGGAATTATTCAGTAGAACATCATAATTTTAGAAGTAAGGAAACTGAAGTCCAAAGGTGACAAATGACTTGACCAAAATTATACATTTACAACTTATTGTAATAATAGGTCATATTTATCAGACATTTAACTATTTACCAAATCCTTTCTTTACAAAAACCCTTTGAGATAGAATTCTATGATGTATGAGTGGTATCATGGAAGCTAGAAAATGGCATATTAGTGAAAACTCTTCAGGAATGTATGAGAGGGAATTCTTCTTCAAAGGTATATTGAGCTAGGTAGTTCCTGAAATCCCTTTGAAGACCTGTAAGTTTGTGAAATTGTAAACCCAATATCATTTTGCCCTTACAGATACTGACAGAAATAGCTTGATCCATAAATTTTGATTCAGTGCATGGAATTTGAATCTTATTTCAATCATCTGATTGATTCTGAGCAGTTTACTAAATCTCTTATGGTTTGTTTCTCTATCTATAACACCATAAGATTAGATTTAAGATCTATGAGATAGATTATCTTAAAATCTGGAAAATGCAGAAGTAACTAAATATATGCTTCCTGTTATGGAGAATAGATTAACTCTAAAGAGTTAGTAACCAAAGATTAGAAAAAGTCATATTTCAAAACAATACAATAATTATCCTCTAATAAATTTTTCATATAGAGAGTAATCTGGACTCTTGAAGAGTACTAAATACAATCTTTGGCAGTTTCATCAGACTAAAATGGCTTTAGGTATAAATTGATTGTGTGAAGACAAATTTTAGTGAATTTCAGAGAGTTTATTCATCATGTTTGTAAGATACTAATGCATTTTTCAGCAATAATGATAGTATCAATTAATTATTAAGTGTTCACAATGTGTGTTCCTTAGAAAAGTTAGTTTAGCACAATGGAAAACACGCTGTATTTGGAGGATGAAGGCCTGGGTTTGTCAGTCATTTACTAACTCTGTGACATTCGTCAAATCACTTAAAATCTATAGTCCTTTGCTTTCCCATATGTAAAATGAGGGACTTTAAGTAGACAGCCTTGTAAAATCTCTAACACAAAAGATTTATGTGATGCTGTGTTGCTAAGATCTAATTTAGGTAATATTTAATCCAAAATAAAGAGCATCCAAGTTATACAGGAAGAATTTAAAAGACAGTAGCAAAAATATATTTGAAGCCACATACCCCTCCATAGGGCTCTCAAATCTAAGTTGAAGAGAATTATCTGTTCTAAGTCAATTCCTAGACATATTCTTTATATGTCCTTCATAGTGTTTGTTGACCATGAACATTCATGCACATTCACACAAATATATGCAGTTTGAACCAATGAAAGACATTTTCTGATATATTAATGATGTATTAATATGAGATTTTTTCTTTTCCTTTAAACTTCTTATATGAAATGGTTCTCTGAAAGGGAGGAGAAAATGGAAGGAATCCTAGTGAGATGATGTATGTAGATACAGGTATTGATATACACATCAGAAAATTTTAATTTTAGAAAATAAAGTCTTTAAAATATTCAAGATTAATGCTGAGGTGATTGGTGCCCTGGGCTCTGAGGAGTAAGGGGCCTGAGGGGAAGGAGGGTCCGGGGCTGGTCCAGGGAGGGTCTGGTGGCTGTAGTGGGGGGAGGGCTTGGGCTCTGGCTCATTTCCTCTATCAGGCTAGCCCCCTCACATTCTCTGCCCCCCCCCCGGGGGGGGCTCTGGCCTCAGCCTCAGCCTCCTTTGCGGCCCCCGGCCTACAGAAGGACATTTCACCCGCTCTGCTGGCAGAATTCTGGAAGGTGGTACTTTGAAATGAGGGGAAGGGTTTTGAAAGCTGTTCCTGAACCTTCCTCCCCCAGGACTCCATGAAGAAGGAGAAGTTGCTCTGGGGTCAGCTGCAGGTGGTCAATGCCCTTCAGGGATTCCTGGAGCACATGGACATGACTGTGAACACTGAAGAAGAAATCTGGGCCGAAGCTAGCACAGCCCAAAATCTCTGGAAAAACCTGAAGGTTGAGCATCAGAAGCAGGTAGAAGCCATACCACAGGCCCTAGAGCAACTAGAGGCCAGCCAGAGGAAACAGGCTTTATTGCGGAGTTCTCTGAAGCAGGCTCAAGTCAAAAAGCAGGTTTTGGAAGACTGGAGGAATGTGTCCCGGGCCAGGCAGAGGCAAGAGCAGGAAAAGCACAGGCAGTAGTTACTAGCTGAAGCCCAAACCCAGCGAGAGCTGCTGGAGAATGCCAATAAGCAGTGGGAGCAGGTGCTAAGACATCAGTGTGAGGAACAGGCGATTGTCCAGAGGCTTCAGGCCTTCCAAATTCTTCTGGAGATACTGCATGGTTCTGGAAGGAATGGAGGAAATGGAGACCTCTCTGGAACTCCAGCAAAACCCTTGCAGTAACAGCTCCCCACCAATATCAAGGCATAGCTAATAAAAATGTCCATTCTTTTTTTATCTTTTCCAAGATTAATAAGGGGGTGGGTACCACTTTCTGCAGGTAGATTAGAGTTTGCCTATCTTAGACCCCTCAGAACTAACAGTTCTGCCAATAATCACCAAAGGATCCCAGTCTTCCCCTCAGGACCCCTAACTTCAACCCCTGTTCCTCCCATAACCATGGCCATCAGCCTCATCCCCACACCCAGACCCTAGGCTCCACTCTAAAGAACAGCCCGCAGTTGACTTGGAGACAACAATCACTCCACACATTCTGCGACCTGACCTTCTTCCAGCTACTTGGTAGCACAGCCCTCCTCACTGGGAGCTACCAGGATGGAGGTTGCCTTGAAGATACGTTTGCGCTTTTGAACATTCTGCTCAGGATGGAAGATGATGATGTACACCTTGGGTGCATAAAGCATCCCCAGGGAAACCGAGGCACTGAGGCTCATGGACACAGTCAGTTGTAGTCTGGATGTATATCTAATCCAAAGGAAAGCAGTGTTGGCCTGGCCCAAAGCAATCAACCCACTTCCTTTCCTGTTCTGACCCCAGTGATACTCCCCAGCTGCCAGAGGAAAAGAGATGAATCTCCTGGGTGGGGTTCAGCAAAAAGGAGGGATGGCATTTTAGGGGTTGGAAAGGATGGTCAGGTTGAAGACCCAGAGATAGGAAAGGGCCCATTATGGGCAGAGTAGAACACAAGGAAAAGGATGAAGGAATAAAATCCACAAGTGAACATGGGATAAAATGAACAACTGGCAACACGTATGAATAGGTTAATGATACATGAGCAGATACCTGATCAAATTAATTGGCAACTATTCAAATGTCAAAGTGACTGCATTCAAAATTCTTCCCAAGAATAACAAAGGGGCTGCATCCTCACCTTCTCAGCTGACTGGGCTGTGCCAAAGAAAATGGGGAGAAAAGCAAGCCACACAATGCAGGTAGTGTACATGGTGAAGCCAATGGGCTTGGCCTCATTGAAGGTCTTTGGAACCCCACGAGCCTTGATTGCATAGACAGTGCAGGTTACCATCAGCACCAGACTATAACCGAGGCAAACAATCAGAGAGAGTTCTGACATATCACACTTAAGGACACCCTGAGCTCATTCAGGGTCTGGTGTCTGCTCTTCTTCATAGTCGATGACACTGTTTGGTGGCTGGAAACCCAACCAGGTAACTACCCCTATGACCTAAAAAGGCAACTGTTTTACATGAACGCCTATTCAGAGTAATCTGTCACATTGTCCAATTTAAAAATAATTCGATTAAAGATTGGTTGTCTACTTTGCAGGAAAAAAAATATTCAAGATTAAATACTTTGCAATTATTTCTAGGGAAACCAGAATATTGGTAATGCATGCATTTTCCATTATTTACTTTTTGACTTTTGAACTCATTGGATCATCAAAAATCTATGATTCATAAAAATGAGAAACTTAAAAAATAAAAAGTAAAAAAATATGAAAGTACCTGTATTTATTTGTTTTTCTGGGCATACTTGATCAAGCTTTTATGGAAAGCTTTTAAGCAAATGTTCCATTTCATGAATATGATTGAAGTGACAGTAATTTCCAAAGATGCTTTGTGCTGAGAAGAATGCCTAATCGATAGAGTAATGAGAAATTTATGAAACCAAAATAAAACTTCCAAACTCCCTTAACTGCAGGAACTAATTTTCCTGTTGACTTGGAATGAAACAGGAAGTCTTTTAAATAAGTCTCTGGACTCTACAAATTTGTAGCTTATCAATTAAATTGATAATGCAAAACTTGAATGCCCACAGCACATGGTAAAGTGAGATGTTATTATGCAGACATTTATTTCAGTGTGAATAAAAATCCTTAATTCAAAGGGCACAATTCCAGGTTGCGCAGATTGTATCTGAGAAACCACTTGAAGCTATGAACATTCATATATGGGGAGGGATTCAATAAAATGCATGCATGTTTGGTAGTTCACATATTAACACAATCTATTCTTGTAAAAAGAGCAATCTTAGAATCACAATGAAATAAAGTTTAAGTCCCAAGTCTCAGCTTCTGAAACTGAGTAGCTGTTTGACTCTGGGTAATTAATTTAACTTTGAATGTCAATTAAAGTTTGATCCTTAGGAAAAGAAATAATGCATATATGCATTAGTACTAGCAACAACAAAGTTGCAAATATGAAGCACAGGACCAGTTAAATTGCAAGCAAACTCTTTTCAGTAAGCTCCAGTGATTCTATATTGTCCACAGAATCAAATACATTCTCTTCAATTATTGAAAGGTCTTCAAAAATGAGCTCCAACCTAATTTTGCATGCTTACTAGATATTATTCCTTTTTTCATTCTCTATAAACTACCCACCTAGGCTTCTTGATGTTCCTCGCATGCAATTTCCATTTTTCATCTCTGTGCTTTTCAGAGGTGATTACCACGTTATGTAATTTCTCCTCAAATCCATCATAGATACCTACAATGTTCTTTAATTTCAGTGTCACATCCTGCAGGATCTCCTGACCTCTCTAGCTGATGGTGCTTTCTTTCTGAAATTACTCACACATAAATTTTTAGACTTTTAAATTTCTCTGTCTCTCTGTCTCTCTGTCTCTCTCTCTGTCTCTGTCTCTGTATTTCTCTCTCTCTCTCCCTCTCTCTCTGTCTCTGTCATTGTGATGTACATATTATTTCCTTTGGTTTTCCGAAATTTTTTTTCCAATCACATGCAAAGATAGTTTCTACATTAATCAGTTTGCAAGAATATGGGTTCCACCTTTTCATACTCATCCTCCCTTCCCTCCCCTTCCCTATGGCAATGAACAATTTGGTAAAATTTGTATATATGCAATATCATTTAGCATATTTCCATATTAGTCCTGTTCTGAAAAAGAAATCAGAACTATGGTGAAAAAATACCATGAATAAGAAAGAAAAAATAAAAAGAAGTTTTAAAAAGTGAACATAAAATGTTTTCCTATGCATCCAAAACTCAATCATTTTTACCTCTGTATATGGATGATATTTTCCATAACATGTCTCTCAGGATTGTCATTGATCATTGAATTGCAAAAAGGGGCTTCATCCATCATAATTGATTATCCCACAATAAGCTTGTCCATGTGAACAATGTTCTCTTGTTTCCATTCATGTCATGTAGCTTCAGTTCTTACAAATCTTTTCATGTTATCTAAAGTATGATTACTAATGGTTTCTTACAGATTAGTAGTAATTACATAATATTCATATACCATAACTTGTTCAGCCATTTCTCATTTGATTGGCATACCCTCAAAAAGAGAAGTTATAAATATTTTTGAACATATGGGACATCACCCAATTTTTAGAATGTAGACCTGGTAGTGTAATGCTGGATCAAAGTGTATATATAGCTTTATTGCCCTTAGGATATAATTCCAAATTCTTCTCCAGAATGGATGAATCACTTCATAATTTCATCACTAATTTATTATTGTTCCAATTTTCTCACATTCTCTTCAAACTTAAACATCAATTTCTCATCATAACCAATCTGATAAGTTTCAGGTGGTACTTCAAAGTTATGTTAATTTACAATTTTCTAATCAATAATGGTTTTGCACATTTTTTCATATGACAATAGGTATCTTTAAATTATTCATCTGAAAACTTCCTGTCATATCATTTGACCACTTATCAATTAAAGGTTTATTTGCATTTTACAAATTTGATTCAATTCTTGAGTCCTTTATCAGAAACCTTGGCTGAGAAAATTGTTTCCCAGTTTTCTACATTCTTTCTAATGTTGGCTGCATTGTATTTAGTTGTGCAAAACCTCTTAAATTTAATATAGTAGAAATCATACAGTTTGCAATTTATAATGCTCTTTATCTCTTGTTTGGTTATAAACTTCTACTCTCATTATAAATTGATCTAAAGTAACACTCTTTATGTCTAAATCTTATGAAAATTTGGACATTACTTTGGTATAGTATGTAATATGTGACTCTGTATCTAGTTGTTATCCTACTGCTTTCCATTTTTCCCAGCAGTTTTTACCAAATGGTTAATTCTTCTTCCAGAAACTGATGTCTTTGGGTTTATCAAATGTTTAGTTTAATATAGTTATTTGTTACTGTTTCTTTTGTTTCTAATCTAATCCAGTGATCTCTTTCTCAATTTCTTAACCAGTATCAGGCAGTTTTGATGACTACTGCTTTGTTACATAGTTTTAGATCTGGTACAACTAGGAAACCTTTATTTGCATACTTTAATTTGTTTAATATATTAACTTTGTCTAACCATGGACAGTTGATATTTTTCCAGTTACTTTATTTGTGTGACTTTCCATGAGCAAATGACATTTTCCAGTTGTTGAGCTATGATTTTATTTCTGTGAAAAGTATTTTTAATTGTGTTCTTATTATTTCTGTGTTTGCCTTAGGAAATAGATTCCCAAAGATTTTAAATTGTATATAGAACTATAAATGAAATTTCTCTTTCTATTTCTTGGTCTTGGGATTTCTTGGTCATTTTTTAAAATACTAATGATTTATGTGGGTTTATTTTATATCCTGATATTTGCTAAAGTTGCTAATTATTTCAAGGAATTTTAATTTATTTTCTAGGATTCTCTAAGTATATCATCATCACATCTGCAAAGAATGAAAGTTATGTTTCTACATTGGTTTTTCTAATTGCTATAGTTTGTTTTGTTCTTTTATTGCTAAAGCTAGTATTTTACTAAAATATTGAGTAGTAAGGTAAATATGGGTAGCCTTATTGGAAATGCCATTAGTTTGCCCCCATTACATACAGTACATGCTTTAGATAGATAGTGCTTATGATTATAAGTAGAGCATCAGTTATTCTAGTGTTCTTACTAGAAATGGAGGCTGTAATTTGTCAAAAACTTTTTTAGAATCTATTGAAAATATCATATTCTTTTGGTTAATTTTATTATAGATATGGTCAATTAAATTGACTGTTTTTCTGTTACTAAATCAGTCCTACACAATTGATATAAATCCTACCTGTTCAGTTGGGGAATCATTGACAAAGTTGTGGTATATGAAAGTTATGGAAGACAATTGTTATTCAAGAAATCACAGATGTTATGGAATGCCATTGTTCTATAAAAAAACATAAATAGTCTAGAGAAGCATGAAAAGAATTACACAATATGAAGCTGAGCAAAGCAAACAGATGTAAGAGAACATTGGACACATTAAAAACAACATTGTGAGTTGATCAACCTTGGTGGATGCAACTTCTCAGCAGTTCAGAGAGCTAGGACAACCCTCTGATGACTGCTGACAGGAGGGAGTTGAGAAGGGAAGATGGAGGGAAATTTTGTAACTTAAAAATATACATGTGCATATATGGATGAATGCTGAAAAATTTTCATAACATGTATCTAGAAAAATAAAATGTGAATGTGAAAAAGATATTTTGTAGAACTTCAATTATTTTTTAAAAAAAAAATTCATATAATTGTAAATAATTGATCCTTAAATTCACTTGCAAATCCATTTGGGATGGAAACTATTTCATTGGGAGATTAATGATAGACTCTCCAATTCATTTTCCTGTAATTGGGTTACGTAAGTATGTTATTTCCTCTTCTGTAACTTGGGTAGCTTTTGTTGTTAAAATTGCTTTTCACATAGATTTTCAAAGTTGTGAGAATAGAGTTGAGCAAAACAGTTCTGAATTATTACTTTAAGTGGCTTGTTGGTTATTTTCGTTTGTTACTGAAGATAAAAATGACATTGGCAGTGGAAAACTTCAAATGATAGGCGTAGTCACCCATACTACTTACCAATGAGTTTTACCTGCAAAAACAGTTTGCTGGGACATGTTCACTCTACATGCTACAGATTCATGGAGTTACAGTGACAGTTAAATGACTCAGGTGGATATCAAAGTTGAAAAGAAGTCCACATACCAAGCTTCTAATTTTCCTCCTCATGAATGGTGAGTGTTTTTGACAATGGTAAATTTATTTTCCTATTTCTTTTTAAAAATTTTTTTAATAAAAGAAAGATTTTATTTTACTTTGAATTTTACAATTTTTCGCCTGATCCTGGCTCCCTCCCACCCCCATCCCCCCACAGAAGGCAGTCTGTTAGTCTTTACATGTTTTCCATGGTATATGTTGATCTAAGTTGAATGTGATGAGAGAGAAATCATATCCTTAAGGAAGAAAAATAAAGTATAAGAGATAGCAAAATTGCATGAAAAGAAAACTTTGTTTTTTTTTTTAAAAATTAAAGGTGATGGATTTTGGTTTTTGTTCAAACTCCATAATTCTGTCTCTTGATACAGATGGTCTTCTTAATTCTAGATAATGCAAAATTGTGCCTGATTGTTGCACTGATGGAATAAGCAAGTTCATTAAGTTGATCATCACACTCATGTTGCTGGTAGAGTGTATAATGTTCTTCTGGTTCTGCACATTTTGCTTAGCATCAGTTCATTCAAATCCTTCCAGGCTTCACTGAATTCCCATCCCTCTGGGTTTCTAATAGAAAAATACTGTTCCAAGACAGATATATACCACAGTTTGTTAAGTCATTCCCCAATTGAAGGACATTCACTTAATTTCCAATTCTTTGCCACTATGAACAGGGCTGCTTGAATATTTTCATACAAGTGATGATTTTCCCCTTTTTGATAATCTCTTCAGCTTATAGACCCAGTAGTGGTATTGTAAGATGTAAGGGTGTGCAAAATTTTGTTGCCCTTTGAGAGTAATTCCAAATAGCTCTCCAGAAAACTTGAATGAGCTCACAGCTCCACCAACAATGTATTAGTGTGCCAGATTTCTCACATCCCTTCCAACATTGATCATTGTTCTTACTGGTCATACTGATCAGTCTGAGAAGTGTGAGGTGGTACCTCAGAGATCCTTTAATTTGAACTTCTATAATAAGAAATGATTTAGAGCAATTTTTCATATGACTATGGATTGCTTTGATTTCCTCAGTTGTAAATTGCCTTTGGATATCTGTTCACTATTTTGTCAATTGGGGAATGGCTTGTTTTTGTTTATGCTCTTGTTTATAATTTTGACTCAGTTCTGTTGAAATTTTATAAATGAGGCCTTTGTCATAAATATTAGTTGTAAAAATTGTTTCCCAATTTGCTACACTTCTTTTGATCTTGGTTACAGTGGTATTGTCTGTGCATAAGTTTTTTTAATTTAATGTAATCAAAATCATCTAGTTTGTATTTAATGATGTTCTCCATCTCTTTGTTAGTCATAAACTTCTTCCCTTTCCATAGATATGAAAGGTAAATGATTACTTGATCTCCTAGTTTGCTTACAATATTGTTTTTTATATCTAAATACTGTATCTATTTTGATTTGATTTTGGCATAGGGTATGAGGTGTGATCTATCCTATTTTCTTCCCTAATAACTTCCAATGCTTCCAACAGCTTTTATTGAAGAGAGTTTTTATCCCAATAACTGGAGTCTTTGGGTTTGTCAAATAGCAGATTACTATAATCATTTCCTGCTATTGCACCTATTATATTCCACTGACTCACGACTCTATTTCTTAGTCAATACCAGAGAGTTCTGATGACTGATGCTTTTTCATATAATTTTATATCTGATAGGGCTAAGCCATCTCCTTTTGTACATTTTTTTCATTGAATCCCTGGAAATTCTAGGCTTTTTATTTCTCCATATGAATTTACTTACAATTTTTTCTAACTCATTAAAGTAATTTTTGGAATTTTGTTTGGTAGGGCAATAAACAAGTAGTTTAATTTTGGTAGAATTGTCCCTTTTATTATTTTAGCTCAACCTCTCCATAAGTAGTTGATACTTGCCCAGTTATTTAAATGATTTTATTAGTGTGAAGTGTTTTGTGATTGCTTTCAAAAAATTTTTGAGTCTGCCTCTTCCTGCTTTAGTTATCAGCATCATATTGACATTTTAGATAGAGTTCCATCTTCACCTATTTTTCAAAAAAATTTATATAAAATTAGAACCAATTTTTATATACATTCTTTCAATAGCTATTTTCCTGTTTGGTTCCATGGTATCATGGCAGTTTTCCATCACTAAACCCTGTAATAATAAGTCCAGTCTTTTTTTTCTCATCAATGTTTTCAGGAAGACCAATAAATCTTTGCTTATTTCTCCTCAATTTGTTCTCAAGTTCAGTGGCTTTGCTGATGAATATTTTATATTTTTTTCTATTTTTTCAATCTTCTAGTTTTCTTTAACAGAATGTTGTTGTCTCACGAAGTCATTGGTGTCCACAAATGCCATTCTTTTTTTTTAGAGAAGAATTTTCTTCATTTACCTTTTGCAATTCCTTTTCCAATTGGTCAGTTCTGTTTTTAGAGCAAAACAAATGTGTTTTTGAGAGAATTATTTTCTTTTTGCATTTGACCAATGGAGGACCTTGGAGAATTATCCTCTGTTTTTATTTGTTCAATTGTATTTTCCAAGGATTTGTTTTCATGTTGCTAGATGTTAATTTTCTCTTGCAAAATGTTAATTTTCTTTTTATTTTTTTCCCCAATTTTTCTAATTGATTTTTTAAAATTCCTTCGTGTTTTTGTCAAGGAAATCTTTCTGTGCTGGAGACTAATTCATGTTCTCCTCAGAATTTCCAGATCTCTCTGGGTTAGAAATTGTGCTTTCCAAATAATTCTCCATGCCCAGAACTTTATAATGGCCTTTCTTCATTTTCCTAAGATCTTCTTTTAGAGGAGGGGCTGTTTCTCAGAGCTTTGTTTTTGAATAACCTGTAGGTTTTGTTCACTTGGCTTAGTAGCTCCATGTGGCATGGACAGTATGGTGTGCTGGTTACTTTCTCTGGATTGTTTGAGGTCCTATCTGTAGGCCTATAGGGAGTGAGAAGTGGCAACAGGTTCAGAATTGTCCTTGAACAATGTGGGCTGGGCCCTGGGGGAGGTAGTTAATCTTCCCTTTAGCTGAGGGAGCTCTGATGCCCATAAGCCTGTGGGGGTGGATAGGGTGTTTACTGTTTGTTCTGGGAAAAGGGCTCAGCTAAAAATATGGAACTCAGGTCCCCAGGCCAGGGCTGATACCCAGCTGTACTCTGCAACACTCTATGCTGTAACTTTCCTTCTAGCCCAGCTATCACTCAGCAAACCTCCAGTACCCCAGTCAAAAATTCTGTGGCTAAAGCAGGTCCTTGGACCACTCACTAACCAAAGCCTCCCTGCCTAAGGTTGATCCTCTGTCTTCACCCTGCTGTCACTGCCCCTGTGTTGGCTGTCTGCTATCCACTCCCAGTTCATCCACAGTCCCTTGAGACAGACCTGGACATAGATGTTCTTCTTCTAGCTTCTTTTTCTGGGTTTTATGGATCGAATTTCTTT
This sequence comes from Macrotis lagotis, assembly GCF_037893015.1. Classification (NCBI taxonomy): domain Eukaryota; kingdom Metazoa; phylum Chordata; class Mammalia; order Peramelemorphia; family Peramelidae; genus Macrotis; species Macrotis lagotis. The sequence goes on from NC_133658.1 coordinate 760,670,617, forward strand.
TAAGAGGTTTTTTCCATGTTATTTTTGGGGGCAAACCAGGAGACCTTAGCACACTGCCTGTCTTTTCTCTGCCATCTTGGCCAGAAGACCTCTCTTTTTATTTAATCAGATAACCCAAAGTTTTATCTATTTTAATATTTTTTCAGAAGGTTAACTCCTTTTTAGTAGTTAATAGTTATTTTACTTTCCATTTCTGTATTTTTTCATTTGATTTTTCAGAATTTCTAATTTCATATTTAATTGGGATTTTTAATTTGTTCTTTCTCTAGTTTTTTATTTAGTTGCATGCTACTATTTTATTCATATAAGCACTTAGAGATACAAAATTTCCCCTAAAAAATGCTTTGACTACATTCCATAAATTTTGATATGATATCTCATTGTTGTCATTTTCTTGGATGAAGTGGTTGATTATTTCTATTATTTGTAGCTTGATCCACTCATTAAGAAAATTACATTATAAAGTTTACAATTGATTTTTGGCTTATCTTTTTATGACATTTTATTGTATATAATTTCATTGTATTATCTAAAAAGGAAATATTTAATATTTCTTTTTTGTGCATTTCATTGTGAGATTTAAATGGCAAATTTTGAGGTAGGTACTGTGTATTGTATCCTATCTCCTATCAATTTTCTCCAGAAAGCTATCATATTTAAAGTTTTCTAAAATTTGATTCACATTATTAACTTTCTTCTTGTTTATTTTTGTTCTTAGATTTATCTAATTATAAGAAAGAGAAGTTGAGTTCTTCTACTTGAATAGTTTTTCTGTTTATGTCCCCTTTAACTCCTCTAATTTCCCCTTTGCTTTTAGGATATTCAGTCAATTTTTCAATGATAATTTCCTGAATGATATTTCCAGATTCTTTTTTTTTGATCCATTAGTTCAAATAGACTAACATTTGGAACTTATCTCTCTTGGAACTATTTTCCAGGATGGTCATTTTACCTAAAAGATATTTTATATTTTCTGCTATTTTGCATCCTTTTGACTGATTTCCATTTGTTCAATTCTAATTTTTAGTTTTAATTTTCTTCAGTTACCTTTTGTGTTTCCTTTTCCAGTCAGTTAAGTTACCTATCTTTTTCAGTTGGTGAATTTTATTTTTTTGAATTATATATTCAATTAGCCATTTTTACTTTCAAAAGAATTGATTTCTTCAATCACCTTTTCATAATTCTTTTGTATACCTCTTATTTCTTTTCTCCAGTTTTTTTCTTCCTCTCTTCTTTGGTTGTCAAAATCCCTTTTGAGCTCTTCCAAGAGGTCTTTTTGTATCTGAGAAAAAGTCATAAACCCCTTGAATGTACACATTTTGTCATTGCTATCCTCTTGTGAGATGATGTTTATCATCCCTATCAGGCTGTAGCCATCTTTGGTTAATACCTTTTGAGTGGTATTTTGATTATTTTGATGGTTGAGCTAATCTCTTGGGTCACAGGGAGTATAATCACAAGCTTTCTATGCTGGAGTCCAGTTACAACCCCTGGTTTATTGCTTCCCTATGACTTTGGCTATGTAGTGGTCTCTTTTCTCCTTTAGGGTAACCATGGTTTTCCTCGACAAGGTGTTGCCCATGTGGATGTTTGTTCTCTCCCTTAGTGTAGCCCTTGTTTTCTGATTTCCAAGTTTTTGCCTATGCAGAAAGTTAGTTCCCTGAGTTAGGGTTGCCCAACTCACTTCAGTCTCTTGCACTGGCATTCTAAGATGTCCCATAGTAAAATAGCATCTTCTGAGCTGGTGTTGGAACCCGTTTTTTCTGGCTTACTGCACTGTTGGCTTGCTAAGCTGCACTGTAGCTAAGAGTTACCTGTTGTATTTTCACCTTTCCTACCTAAACTGGGCTATTCTTTCCTTTTTACCCAGAAGAGACAGACCTCTACTGATGCTCTTCCATGATATATTGAGTTGATAATTTGTTTCACTGTTATTTGTTGTGGAATCTGAAGCTTTAGGATCTGTGTAGAGTCTTCAATTAAAGATCTTTTTGGAAGAGTAATAGGAGCTTCCTGGCTTTGCACTGCAAAATATTTTCTGCCCATGAAGTCCCATGCTATATTTTCAAATAGAATATAAGCTCATTGGAGTTGTGGACTGTATCATTTTTCTCTTTGTATCTTCAGGGAAGACCAGAGTGGAAATTCAGGGACCACACACTCATTTCCAAGAAGAAAAACAAACACATTTAAACAACAAGCAACAAAAATTGGGCCTATTGACCCTAAATCACAAAATCAGAACTCAGTTGTTGAAATTACCCAAAGCACTATTCTGATAGTGATGATAAAAAAAACCTGCTCAGAAGAAAAATTAAATGAGAAAATTTCTACCTGTGAAGTCGCAAAGGAGTGATAAATTGATTTCAAATCCAAAAGGACCTCTAGAAAGATCTCAACAAGGACTTTAAAAAATGGTGAAGAGAGGAAGAAGAAATTAGAGAAAATAAATGAAAATCATTTAGGAAAATCATGAAAAAACTAGGTGAAAAAAACTATATTTTTAATAGTCAAATTAATTAACTGGAAAATAAACAACAAAATGCAAACTGAGACAAAAAACTAATTTAAGAAAATAAAGCTTGAGAAACTAGAACTGAATAAATAGAAGCAAATAACTTTATGAGACACCAAGAATTCGTCAAACAAACCGAAAAGAGAAAAAAAGAGAAGAAAATGTAAAGTATATTTTAGGAAAAATGACTGAAAATGGATCCAAGAGAGATAATTTATGAATTATCATTCTATCTGAAAGTGACAATCAGAACCTGGATATTATTATTAAAATCTGACCTAATATCATAGAACAAGATAATAAAATAATGCTTGAAATAATTCATCGAAACCCCCAGAAAGAGATACCAAAATAAAAACTCCAAGGAATATAAGTTTCCAAATTTCAGGGTTCTCAGCTAAAGGATAAAATGTTACAATCAATCAAACAAAAGCAATTTAAATATCAGCGATGCCCCCAGGATTACCCAGGATAAATCCTCTTCAATTCTAAAGAATTGAAGGACTTGAGATACGATATTCTGGAGGTCAAAGGAACTTCGATATAACCAAGAATCAACTAGCCTGGAAAATTCAGCATATTCTTTCAGGGGGAAAGATGGATTTCAATGAAACAAGGGACTTTCAAACCTAAATGATAAAAAAATACAAGAACTAAACAGAAACTTTTTCTTCAAATACAAGACTTAAAAAGGTCATCAAAAGATAAATGGGGGGCATGGTTATTAAGAAAACTAAACTGGTTGCATCCCTACATGGGAAGATAATATTTGAATCTCGTGAGAACAGTAATTCTCTTAGGTTAGTTGAAAGGAGTATAGTTAGAGTGAAGTAGAAATTGACTGTAATATGATCCATATTTAAGCTTGGGCTCTGCCCAAGTATAAATTGATTATGATATAAGGATGCTTATGACACTTGTGAATTGTACTTTTATCAGGCAGTAGAAAGGAATTAACTTTGTCAGAAGGAGTAGATACCAGACAGCTATAAAACAATTAGGACTTGGAAGAAGAAAAATAATTATATTGTAATAAAAAGGTAGATGCATAAGGGGATAAATAACACTACATGAAGAAATACACAGAACTCAATAAAGTAGGGAAAAGAAGGGATCGTGTGAACATTGAGTATATCTTATTTTCTTTTTTTAAAATTTTTATTTATTTAAGGGAATGTGGTTAAGATTGGTCACATGGTCACACAGATAGACATTTATTAAGTGTCTGAGGCAAGATTTGAACTCATATATTCCTGACTCCAGGGCCAATGCTTGAAACATTGTGCTACCTAGCTTCAATATAAATCTTCCCTAGATTGGACTCAAAGAGGTAGAAAAGTCCTCCTCTACCAGGAAGCAGGAGGATAAAGGGGAAAGAAGGAAAAAAGGTGTTAATGAAAAGAAAACTACAAATAAAAGACAAAAAAGAGGGAAAATGAAAAGAAAAGGGAGATGGATTGACAAAAAGGATGACAAATTGAAGAAGGTAAGAATTAAAAGCAAAACACAGGTGAAGAGAAATGAGGGGAACAGAGATAGCAAAGTGCAAATGGGAAAGGTGGGATTGAGGGAAATGCAGTTAGTAATCACAACTGTGAATGTGAATAGAATGAATTCTCCCATAAAGTGGAGGAGGATAGACTGAGGCAGAATATATTATGCCTCAACTGAAATTTAAAAATGTAGGACTATCAAACCTTATCTCAGACAATTCAAAAGTAAAAACCAATCTCATTTAAAGGGATAAGGATGAGCACTACATCTTTCTAAAGGATATATTGACAATGAAGTAATATAAACCTATATGCACCAAGTGGTATGATATCCAAATTCTTAGAGGAAACTTAAATGAATTGCCTGAAGGTGTAGACATCAAACCTATACTGGTGTAGAACCTGAACCTCTGTTTCTCAGAATTAGACAAATCTAACCACAAAATAAGCTAGAAGGAAATTGAATGAATTTTAGAAGAGTTAGATTTAGACCTCTGGAGAAAGCTGAATGAAGATAGAAAGAAATATAACTTCTTCTCTGTGGTACATGGCACTTAAACTAAAATTAACCATCTATTATGGCATAAAAATCTCACAAATACTGAAAGACAAATATTAAGTGTTTCTTTTTAAAATCACGATGAATTAAAACTTAAATATAATAAAAGGTCACAGAAAGATAAGAACTGGAAACTAAATAACCAAAATTAAAAGAATGAGTGAATCATAAATAAAACATAGAAATAATAAATAATATTATGCAAAACAATAATAATAATGAGACATCATAACACAAGCAGTTCGGGAGGAAATTTATATGTCTAAGTGTTTTATGAATAAATAAAAGAGATGGTCAATAAATTAGGTATGCAAAAAAAATCTATAAAATGAACAAATCTAAAATCCCTAATAAACTACCAAATTAAAAAATATTGAAAATCAAATGAGAAATTAATAAAATTGAAAGTAAGAAAGCTATTGAAGTAATAATTAAAACAGTGTTTTTGAGAAAAATAATAAAATAGATAAACCTTTTGTTAATGTACATTTTTTTTTTAGGTTTTTGCAAGGCAAATGGGGTTAAGTGGCTTGCCCAAGGCCACACAGCTAGGTAATTATTAAGTGTCTGAGACTGGATTTGAACCCAGGTACTCCTGACTCCAGGGCCAGTGCTTTATCCGCTGCACCACCTAGGCCCCCCCGCCCCTGGTTGATGTAATTTTTAAAAAGGATGGTAGTTAATGTAAATTTTAAAAAGGAAGAAAACAATATTAACAGTATCAAAAATGAAAAGCATGAAATCACCAATAAAGAAAGGAATTCAAGTAATAATTCAGAGATTTTTCCCCAAATGTATGACAGTAAATCACTGATGATATAAATGAAATAGATGAATATTTATGAAAATGCAAATTGCTAGATTGACAAAAGAGAAAATAAAATAATTAAATAATCCCAGTTCATAAAAAAAGTGAAACAGGCCATTAATCCCTACGAAAATATCTCAAGGATCAGATTTACCTCCTTTTCTTCTTTCTTGTTTATTTCATGATTCAGTTTATCTAGATCTGAGAGCAGGAGGTTGAGTACTCCCACTAGTAGTGATTTGCTGTCTATGTGTTCCTATATTTCTTTCACCTCCTCTAAGAATTTCAATGCTATCCCTTTAGGTGCCTACATATTCAGTATTTAAATACCTTTATTGTCTGTGGTACCTTTTAGGAGGATAAAGTTTCCTTCCTTATCTCTTTTAAAGCTATCTATTTTTGTTGCTGCTTTGTCTGAAATAAGGATTGCTAATCCTGCTTTTTTTACTTCAACTGAAGCAAAATATATTTTTCTCCAACCTTTTACCTTTATTCTATATGTATCTCTCTGCTTCTAATGAGTTTCTTGTAAGCAGCATATTGTCAGATTCTTGTTTTTAATCCACTCTGCTATTTGTTTACATTTTAGGGGAGAGTTCATCCCATTCACATTCAAGAGTTATGATTACTAATTCTTTATTTCCCACCATGCTATGTTCCCTCTGTTTGTATTTCCCCCCTTTCTCATCTTTTATCCATATTCCCCAATATTTTGTTTCTGAATACCACTCCCTTTAGGGTGTTTGCCCTCCTATATCACTCTCTGCTCTTTCTTTCCCCTTTCCCTTTTTCCCTTTTCCTTTCCCTTCCTTTTCTTAGTGCCCCTTTTCCCCCCACTCCCCTGCCCTTTCTCCATCCTCCTCCACTCTTTCCCCTTTTAGTACTTGAAAGTTTAGAAGTTTTTTAAGTTAACTAAGTATGGGTAAATTGACCTTAAACCAAGTTTGATGAGAAGAAGAGAGAGGTGTTTCTCATCTCCTCCATTCTTCCCCTCTATTAAGATAGTTATTTTGTACCTCTTAGTGTAATGAAATTCACCCCCATTCAATCCACTCCCTCTTCCCATCTCTTTCCTGTCCGCCTTTTAAAGGAAGTAGTGTTTTTTAAGTCATCCTATCTGAGTCATAGAAAATTCAGAGTTTCTGTCTCTTCTAGCTAAGAACATTCTTTCTAATAGAGTTAAATTTCTTGACAGTTATTAGAGTATTTCTCCCAAGTGGGGTTAAAGCCAGTTACATCCCATTGGATAACAGTGTTATGGATAGGTCATGAATGTCCATCCATTGTGGCTATGTATATTCTCTCTGTTAGAGTTACAGTTCTCAAGATGTATGAGAATCTTTTTCCCCATCCTGGGATATAGCCAGTTTCAACTTAATGGATAGCAATTTTTTTTTTCTTTTACCACCCCACCCTTTTTTTCCCCTTTTCATGTGTCTTTTAAACTTCCTGTTTGATGTTCAAATTTTCTATTTAGCTCTGCTCTTTTCATCATGAATTTTTGGAATTCTTGCATTTTGTTAAATGTCCATCTTTTTCCCCTGGAAGAGAAGACTCAGCTTTGCAGTATAGTGGATTTTTAGCTGCAATCCAACCCCCTTTCTCTTCAAAATATCTATTTCCAGGCCCTTTGATCCTTTAATGTTGATGCAGCCTGGTCCTGAATAATCCTTACAGTGATTCATCGATATTTAAATTGTTTCTTTCTGGCTGCTTGCAGGATTTTCTCTTTTATCTGATAGTTCTTGAATTTCGCCACAGCATTCCTTGCTGTTTTCATTTTAGGATGTTTTTCAGGAGTGGATCAATGTATTCTTTCAATATCTACTTTGCCCTCTGGTTCCATGATATCAGGGCAGTTTTCTTTCAATAGATCCTGTAATATTAAGACCAGGAATTTTTTTTCTTTTCAATATTTTCAGGAAGTCCAATAATTTTCAGGTTGCCTCTCCTTGACCTATTCTCAAGGTCACTGGTTTTGCTGATGAGGTATTTTACATTTTCTTCTATTTTTTCTATTTTTTGATTTGCTTAACTGACTCTCATAGAGTCATTAGTTTCTGAAGACTCTAATCTTCATTAACCTTTTGCAGCTCCTTTTCCAATTGGTCAATTCTACTTTTGAAAGTGCTTTCCATTTGGCCAATTGAGGTTTTGAGAGAATTATTTTCTTTGTGCATTTGTCCAATTGAGGATCTGAGAGATACATTTTCATTGTGTATTTGTCCAAATGTATTCTCTAAAGATTTGTGTTTTTATTGCAAGGTATTAATTGTCTCTCCAAAATTTTCAATTTGTTTTTAAACTCCTTCTTTATTTCTTCAAGGAAGTCTTTTTGTGCTGAAGACCAGATTATATTCTCCTCAGAGTTTCTAGGTCTCTCTAAGGTAAGATATTTTCCTTCCAAGAATTTTTCTATGGATCTGTCTTTCCACTGACCCTTCATTTTGTTAAGACCTTGAGTTGCTGAGGGGCTGGTTCATAGGGGCTTGGGATCTCCAGAGGATTTATTCACTGAGTGCAATTTCTCTGGCTGTCCAGTCGGAGGTGCTGGTTGCTTTCTCTGCAGTGTCTGTGACCTTGATTGAGGCATTCTCCCTTAGCTTGAAGTGATGGGTTGGAGCTATTGAATCCTTTTGCCTTCAATCAATGGTGGGCTTTACCCTGGGGCGAGGTCATTCCTCTCCCTATTGTTAGCTGGGCTGGTTCTTCTGCTTCCACACGTGTGCCGGAGGCAGATGTAGTCTGCAATTGCTTGTTCTGGGAGGAGTCCTCAGTCACAATGGAGGTGTGGACTCAGAATTCCTCAGCCCAGAGGAGCCCAGGGATGGTTTCTGCAGCAATCCTGCACCAGAACTCTCCCCCCAGCCCTGTCAGCAAGCTCTAGAGGATCAGCACCAACACCAGTGGCTCTGCTCCATAGTTGACACAAGCCACTGCTGTCTAGCCCCACCACTGATCCAGCAGATAGCTGACTCAAGCCCCCACTGTCTAGCCCTACCACTGGTCCAGCAGGTCAGGCTCTCTGGCTCTCAGACCCTCTGGCTCCAATTCAGCTGCTAATCTGGCTTATCTGGGGCTGATCTGCCCTTTGTTCCCAGACTTGCCTGTATTTGCCCAATGCTGCTGCAGGAGAGAAATCCTAAATTAGATATTCTTTCTCTTGGCTTTTCTTTCTGGGTTTTGTGGGTCAGATTTCTGTTAAGAGGTTTGTTTCATATGATACATGGGGAAAGATAAGGAGACTTTAGAACTGTGCCTGTCTTCTTTCTCCCATCTTGTCCAGAAATCCAAATAGTGAGTTCTTATCTCAGAAGCTAATGTCTTTGTTTTTTGTTATATGGTAGATTGTTACACTCATTTACTACTATTTGTTCTGAACCCATCCTAATCCTCTAATCCATTACTTTACCATATTTCTTAACCAGTACCAGGTAGTTTTGATGACTACCATTCTATAATATAATTTTAAATAAGGTAGAGCTAGACTAATTTCCTTTATATTGGTTTCCCTGCAGTTCCCTTGCTATACTTGACCTTTTGTTATTACAGGTGAATTTTCTTATTTTTTTTCTTAGCTTAACAAAATAATTATTTGATAGTTTGCTTCACATAGCACCGAATAATTAAATTTAATTTGGGTGGAATTGTCATTTTTTATACAATTTGCTTTATGTAACCATGAGCAACGGACATTTTTCCAGTTATTTAGATGTGAATTTATTTAGCTGAAAGGTACTTTGTAATCTGTTCATACATTTTCTGGGTTTGTCTTGTGAGGTAGATTCACAACCCAAGTATTTAATGTTGTCTACAGTTGCATTAAATGGAATTTCTTTCTAAATCTTGTTCTTATACTTCGTTGTTCATATACGGAAATTCTGATGATTTATGTGGGTTTATTTTATATCCTGCTACTTTTTTGAATTTTTCTATTGTTTCAAGAAGTTTGTAGATGGATTTTCTCAGGAGCTCTATGTATATCATCACACCATTTGCAAAGAGTGAAGGCTTTGCTTCTTCACTGCCATTTCTAATTCCTTCAAAGTTTTTTTTCTTCTCTTATTGTTAAAGCTAGCATTTATAAAACTATATTAATCATAATGGTGATAATGGGCATCTTTCTTTTGCCCCTGATCCTGTTGGAAATGGTCAGAGTTTATAGTCAATTTTTGTGAAAATAATATGTACTGAAGGAGAAAAAAGAAATATTCCTTTTTATCAGCATTCATTTTTCTCCAGAGGTCTATCATGTCTATGTTTTCTTACATTCTATTCATCTCCTCAACTTCCTTGTTGTTTTTTTAATGGTTAGATATGTCTAATTCTGAGAGACGAAGGATGAGGTCCCCCACCAGTAGATTTTTGTTATCCAGCCTTCCTCTAACTCATATTACATATAATATTTGTTGATAATATGTGTTCCCTAATGAATATGGAAGCAAAACTTTTAGATAAAATATTAGCAATGTGATTCCAGTAAGTTATCACTAGGATAATATGCTATGATAAATCAAGCAGGATTTACTACAGGAATACCTGAAAGTTTTAATATTAGGAAAGCTATCAACATAATTGTTAAAAAAATAACAAACCTAATATCATATGATTATCTTAAAAGATGATGAACAGGATTTTGATGAAATAGAGCACCCATTCATTCTAAAAACACTAGAGAGCAGGGGAATAGATGGAATGTTCTTTACAATGTTAAGCAATTTCTTTCTAATACCATCAACAATCTTTATATATAGTGAGGATAAGTTAGAAGTATTCACAATAATATTGGAGTGAAACAAAGATACCTATAATCATCACTATCATTCAGTATTATATAAGAAATGCAAGCTTTAGCAATATAAGAAAAATAAATTGAAGTAATCAGAATCAGTAATGAAGAAACAAAATTCTAACTCTTTTCTTACGATATGATTGTATATCTGAGAGAAACCTAGGAAATCATGTAAAAACTCCTTGAAATCAATTAACAACTTGAGTAAAGTAACAGGATATAAAATAAATCCAAACAAGTTCTCAGCACTTCTATAATCTAATAAGATACAGCAGCAAGAGATAGAAAGAGAAATTTCATTTTAAAATACTTGGAAGTCTACCTGTCAAGGCAGACTCAGAAACTCTATGGACAAAAAAACTATAAAACCTGTCATACAAATAAAATCAGATCTAAATAACAGGGTAGAAGCCAATTCCTAATGGGTAGACCTAGTTAATAAGACAATATACCTAAATTAAATTGCATTTTTAGTGTCAAATCAATCAAAGTTCCAAAAATTGCTTCAGTCAAATAGCAAAAATGGTAATTAAATTCATATGTAGAAACAAAAGATCAAGAATCTCAAGTGTATTTATGAAAAATGCCAATGAAGGTTACCAGATCTAAAATTATATTGTAAAGCAACAGTCATTCAAAGTTTTTGTTACTGGTTAAGAAATAGAGTGGGGTATATGTAGAACAGTTTGGGTACAAAAGAGTCAACAGAAAATGACTACAGTATTCTGCTTTGCAATAAACAAAATGATTCCAGCTTCTGCTAAAAACACCTCCCTCTCCAATTACAACTGCCAGGACAACTGAAAGGTAATATGGCAGAAACTATCCATAGATCAACATCACTTTTCCTATACTAAGTTTGAAATGAGTGCTGGATTTAAACATAACGGGTAATATTATAAGGTAATTAAGAGAACAGGGAAAAATTACCTGTCAGATTTATGGAAAGGAAGCAGTTTATGTCCATAGAAATGACAGAGAACATTACAAAAAATATACTGGATAATTTTGGTTACTTTAAATTAAAAAGGGGTTGCATGAACAAAACCATGGCAACCAAGATAAAAAGGAATGTAGTAATTTGGGAAAGAATTTTTATAATTAGTGTTTCTGAAAAAGGACTCATTCTAAAATATAGAGAACTGAATCAAATTTATAAAAAAATGTCATTCCCCCATTAATAAATGGTCAAAGGATATAGAATGTGAATTCTCAGACAATGAAATAAAAGCTATCTTACAAAAAATTATCCTAAATCAATAGGGATTAGAGAAACACAAATTAAAACTTCTCTGAAGTACCAGCTCACACCTCTCTCATTGGCCAATATGAAAAGAAAGGGAAATGATCAATGTTGGGCGGTATGTAATACATACTATTACATTGTTGGTAGAGTTGTGAATAGATCCAGTCTTTCTGTAGAGGAATTTGGAATTATGCCCAAAGGACAATACAAGTGTAAAGACTCCTTCATCCAATAATACTACTACTTGATCTGTATCCTAAAGAGATCATGAAAAAGGGTAATAATCCATTATGTGCAAAAAAATATTCATAGCACCTCTTTTTATTATGACACATAATTGGAAATGAAGGGGATGTCGAACAATTGGGGAATTGCTGAACAAACTGTGGTATACACACACATACACATATATATGTATATATACGTACATACACACACATACACACACACACACATATATATATATGTGTGTGTGTGTGTGTGTGTGTGATCAAACATTAATTTTCTATAAGAAATCATGAGGGATGGAATTTCAGGAAAACCTGGAAATAATTGCATAAATTGATGCTGAGTAAAAAAGAGCAGAACCAAAAAAAAAAATTATCCACATAAGAAAAAAAGTAAAACATGCCTTAGCAATCAACCCTGATTGACTTGTTCATTTCAACAGTACCATAATAAATGAGAATTTTAAAAGCCTTGTGATACCATTCAAATCCAGAGAAGGTTCTATGTATTTTAAATGCAGACCAAAGATTATTATCTTTAATTTTTTAAAAATTATCCTGTGTATTATCATTTTTTTATTTCTAATATTTTCTTTCTTATCTTTGGATCTAATTCTTTTCTCATTGTTTGGTGAATATTGATCTATGTTTCACATGATTTTAAATGTAGAAATTGTATCAGATTGCTTTCTGTTGGGGGAGGGTAGAGGCAAGGGAGAGAGGTAGATAATGTGCGAAAGTCAAAACCTTATCAAAAATAAAATGTTTGGTAAAAAGTACCTGTGTATGTAGTTGGAAAAATAAATAAAGAAAATATTTTTTAAAATTAAAGAAAATTTGATCTGTTAACAGGAGATTCAAGAGATAAGCTAACAGGGAAAAAGAAAAATACTACTATTCAATATGGTTAAACTAGTTATATTCATATCTGATAGAAAGATTTTCATAGCTCTTGAGAATTGTAAGTCTATTAAATATATATATATGTATATACATACATATAGATAGATAGATAGATAGATAGATAGATAGATAGATAGATAGATATAGATATACTTAGGCTGAAAGTATGGACATCTATGATATGTTCCTGATATTGATTGAATGAATTTATTCTTAAATTAAGACATTTAAAAGGGGAAGCTGTAAAGAGATCAGAGGAAGTGAGGAGGTGGGTAAATTACATCACATGAAAAGTTTCAACAACCCTATTGCAATAGAGGGAAAGAAGGGAGGGCTGAGAACTGACTGAATCTTACTTTCATCAGATTTGACTCAAAGAAGAATTAGCACACACACTCAGTTGGGTTTAGAAAGTTCTTACCCTTCAAGTATTTGGAGAGAAAGGGGGTGGGGGGAGGGATTAACTGAAGGGAGGGAAGTATAAGGGGATAACGGAAATTTCCATCAAAGAAAGGGGAGGTTGACAGACAGAAGGGGGAAACATTGAGGGAGGTGGTAATCAGAAGCACCTTGGATAGGAATGATAAGGTGAAAGGAATGGGTAGAGTACAAACAGAGGGATGAGAACATGGATGTTAATAAAATAAACCTCATAATAAAATGCAGAAAAAGCAGAAATATTGGATGCATTCTTTTAAAATCATGATGCAACCCAAATTATTTGCAGTAAAGGGCCCTGGGGAAATACACGTTCAATTAATTGGAAATTAAATAAAGTAATTTTAAAGAATGAGTTAGTAAACAACAAATCAGAGAAATGATTGAAAATTTCATCAAAGACAGTGACAATATGGAGACAACATACCAAAACTTATGGAAAATAGCCAAAGTGATTATTAGAGGAAAATTATTCTTAGAGGAAAATTTCTGTCTCCAAGTTCTCACATGAATAAAGCAGATAAAGATCAAAGAACTAGTCATGCAACAACAAAAGTACAAGAAAGAAAAAATTAAAAATATCCAATGAAATATCAAATTAGAAATTTTGAAAATTTGAGGTAAAATTAATGAAATTGAAACTAATAATAATATTGAACTACTTTAAAAAACTAAGTTGGTTTTAGAAAAATAATAAATAAATCTTTGGATAATTTGACCAAAAAAAGGAAAGAAAAAGGTGCAACAGCTAGGTGGTGAAGTGGGTAGAGCACTGCCCCTGAAGTCAAAAGGACCTGAGTTCAAATCTGGCCTCAGACACTTAGCAATTACCTAGCTGTGTCATCTTGGGCAAGCCATATAACCTCACTGGCTTAAATTAAAAAAAAAAAGAAAAAAAGAAAACCAATTTGCCAGTATCAAAAATGAAAAAAGTGAACTTATCACCAATGAAGAGGAAGTTAAAGTAATTATTTGAAGTTATTTTGTTCCAATTTTAGGAAAAACTCTAAATATTATTGACCTTATCAATAAAAAACTTTACAGAAATCATATGATTTTTTTCAATAGATACTGAAAAAAACTTTTAAAAATGTAGCACTCATTTCTTTTATAAATCCTAGAGAATATTGGAATAAATGGAGTGTTGCTTAAAATAGTAAGCAGTATCTATTTAAAAATCATCAGTAATCATTGTATGTAATGGGGATAAACTAGAAGCATTCTCTATTAGAATGGAGTGAAGCAAGGATGCCAGTTATTTCCACTTACAATATTATATAAGAAATGTTAGTTTTAGCAATAAGAGAAGAAAAATGAAATTGAAGGCATTAGAATCTTTGCGGATGATATGATGGTACAGCTATTGGTTGGTTCTTGTCCTTCCTTAGCAGAGAAGACCAAAATGACATCACTATGCTTGAGACAAATTACATTGCTTCCAACTGTGGTTGATCAGACTATTACAAGCTTGGAATGCTCTACCACAGGTTGGGCACAAACAATCCATGTGAACACTTGGGGTGGGTACTCTAAACTTATGAATATCATATTTCCTTTGAGCTACTTCAATTCTGCCTTCCTCATAGAGTGCAGCCCCCTCACTAATGTGGGCACACCATGCTGGTTGGTTCTGTTCCAGTGTCTCTCATGCTATGCAACCAATTCTAAAGTTATTCAATGAGACCTTCAGGCTGTTTTGGTATTGCTTCTACTGACTATCTTGTGACAGTGTGTTATAATAAAATAGTTGTTTTAGCAAGCACATGTCTTGTATTTTAACAATATGTCCAGTACATCATAGTTGAATTCTCTGTAGTAATGTTGTAATGCCAGGAGTTTAGCTCAAGAAAGGACCTCAGTATCTGGTATCTTCTCCTGCCAGGTGATCTTCAGAATCTTCCCAAGAAAAAAATGGAAGTGATTCAGTTTCCTGGCATGACACTGGTAGACTGTCCGGGTTTCACAGGCATATAACAATAAGGTCAGGACAACAGCTCTGTAGTCCTTCAGTTTAGTATCAGTCTAAGACCTGTTCTCTCCCACAATTTCATTAGAAGCCTCCCAAATACTGAGGTAGTTCTGGCAATGTATGTATCAACCTCGTTGTCAATGTGTACCTACTTGGAAAGGATACTGCCAAGGTAAACGAACTTGTCCACAGTATTCAAAACTTCTCTATGGGCTCTAATTAATGGTTCCACATATGGATGGTGTGGTGTTGGCTGATGTGGTGCAGTGTTTTCTTGGTGCTAATAATTAGACAAAAAAATAGCACAAGAAGCAGAAAATCAATCTATACATTGTTACAGCTCAGCTTCAGAGGCTGTATTGAGTGCACAATCATATACAAACAGAAGATCATGCACCAACATTCTCTCCACTCTGATCTTGGCTTGTAGCCTTTTCAAGTTGAAGAATTTGCCATCATTGTGGTAGCTGACCTTGAGGCCACCTTCATCCTCAATGAAGACATTTGATAATATGGTCAAAAGAATAATGCTAAAAATTATGGAAGCAACATCTTTGTTTTACTCCATCAGTGAATGGGAAATATCAAGAGCATCATCCACTATACAAAGCCCAGGCATTCAAGTTGTCATGGAATTGACATACAATATTGATGAACTCTTGGACAAAAATGTTTTGACATAATTTTCCATAAACCTTTATGACTGACAGTAAGACTTTAGTCAAATCTGGAAATGTTGTACGATATATCTAAAAAACCTAGAATATCATCTGAAAATATCCTGGAATCAATTATCAACTTCAGCAAAGTTGCTGGCTATAAAATAAGTCAACATAAATCTTCAGAATTTCTAAATATTACTAACAAGAGACACAGCAAAAAAGAGAAAGAAAAATTTCATTTATAGTAACTACTGACAACATAAATATCTGGGAGTCTCCCTGGAAAGGTAGACTCAGAAAGTTTCCGAAAACAATTATAAAACACTTTTTCAGACAAATAAAATCAGATCTAAGTACATGGACAAATCAATTTCTTGTGGGTAGATCAAGCCAATATAATAAAAATGACAATTCTACTTAAATAACTTATTTACTTCCATTTCAAACAAGTTTCAAAAATTAGTTTATTTAGTTAGAAAAACTAGCACCTGAATTCACTTGGAGCAACAAAAGGTTAAGAATATCAAGGGAATTAATAAAAAATGCAAAGGAAAGATGCCTAGTCATATCAGATCTATAATTATATTATAAAATATCAATCAGTAAAACTATCAGCACAAAATTAGTAAAATGAATTAGGTACAACAGTAATTGACTATAATATTCTTCTGATTGAAAAATCCAGATTTTTCTGGAATAAGAATTCACTCTTTAAAACAAATATTCTTGGAAAACTAGAAAACAGTATGGCAGAAATTAGACATAGACCAACATTTCAAACCCAATACCAAGATAAGTTCAGAGTGGCTCCTTGAATTAGACATTAAAAAGTGCTATTATAAGCCATTTAGGAGAACAAAATAAAATTCTTTATTTGTCAGATCTTTCGAAAGGGGAGTAGTTTAAGACTAGAGAACATTATAAAAGGCAAAATAAATAATTTCAATTACATAAAACGGTAAAGTTTCTTCAGAAAAAAAGCAGCTACTACCAAATGGAATGCAGTAAGCTGGGAAATTATTTTTGAAATTAGTATTTCTCTAAGATGGTGGGTTTCCCAGGTACGGCCAAGATGGTGGCTTGAAATTAACATGCTCCCAGAGACTTTCCCTGGCAAAGATAAATGAAACCTCTATTCTGACATTCATGTTACAGACCCCACAAACCTCTATTCTGACATTCATGCTGCAGATCCGACAAAGAAAAAGAGAAGATTCAAGATGGCGACAAGAAAGGATAGCGTCTTAGGCACTCTCTCACAAAACTCATAAGCTAAGGACTCTAACTAAATTTTCGAGAGACAGAACCCACAGAGTGGCCCAGTGAGGCAGTTCTCCTACTCAAGGTAACCTGGAAAAGAGCAGAAAGTCTCTGCTCCCCAGGGTTGGAGGGGTGGCCTGCCAGAGGGGTGGCTAGCCAGAGTGAAAGAACTTCAGCCTCCCTGAGGCAGCCCCAGGTCTCTGGGAGCTGTGGCTCACAGCAGTGGGGGAGTTTCCTGAACTACACCACGGGGAGCACTAGGCACAAATTGGGGGAACAGCGGGGGACCTCTTCCAGAGCAAGGACATGGAGCACAGCCCTCAAGGCACACAGCCAGCAGCTTGGCCAGCAAGGTCCAGATCCAGAAACAGAAGCAGGGGAAGCTGGTAAGCAGGAGACCCCAGGGCATGAGCCCATTGAACCTAGGGAAGGGAGTGAAGAGAGACTCCAGAGCTCTGTCCTCTGCCCCTGGAACAGGACTCTGGGGCTCTGACCACATTTAGATCCTGATCACAGTCTAGGTCCCCCCCCATAGAACAGCCGCCCTCCCCCACCTCAGCCCCATGGCAGAGGGGGGGCACATATGGTCATTCACAGACCAGGAGGGAGGACAGAGCCATTTTTACTTCTTGCAAGGGGCTAGGATTGGATGGCCTGTCCGGGACCATAGGGTTAGGTGGATGCTGGGCCTAAGGGGTGGTATGGGGACTCAGGGCCTCTTGGCCCCAGAGCCAGGGATCTGTCTACTGAGCCACTCAGCTACCCTACAGCAGAGTCAAAGGGAAAGGAGAGAGAGAGAGAGAGAGAATATAGCACATGGTATTGGAGAAACACGAAAGGAGGGAGGTGTGATCAGCAATGGCAACGGTAGAAAAATATGGATATAACTTTTTCCATGGACTTATCATAAAGAATGTGATCCACCCATGACTGAGTTGTTGTTGTTGGAACAAAGTCTCAAGCACACATTTTTTATTATTATTGTTTGGGGGGTGCTGGGCAAATGGGGCTGGGTGGCCTGCCTGGGGCCGCATAGCAGGGTGATTGTTGGGTGTCTGGGGCTGGATTTGCACTTGGGTGCTCCTGGCTCAAGGGCCAATGCTCTGTCTGCCACCCAGCCACCCCTACAATTATTACTATTTTATTTTATTTGGGGTCTTTTTTGGTTTTCTTTTTGGTTTTTGTAAGGCAGTGGAGTTCAGGTGGCTTGCATGTCACACGGCTGGGTGATTGATGGTTGTATGGCACCAGATTTGGGCTGGGGTGCTCGTGGCTCCAGGGCTGGTGCTCCATTCATTGTGCCACCTGGAAATACCTACAATTATTACTATTATTTTTTATTTTAATTTTTTTCTCTCCCCTTTACTTTATCGCTCAAGCAACTCTATATTTATGGGGGGAGGGGGTATTTCATTTACTCTTAAACAAGAATATTTTATTAATTTAAAAAGCCATTATTTGTACAAAATGAGAATAAATATTAAAGAAAAAAAGAAAAAAGAATAAGAGAAGATTCAATGAAGTTTTTAACTCTAGGCATCGTGGAGGATATTCTGTGCAGATCTGTCTCTTTGGGGGAAAAGGGGAACTAAAGTCCAGTAGGAGATTGGAAGGGGGGAAAGCCAGCAGGAGGCTCTTGATCACAGTGCAATCCAGATCCCTGTTGAGCTCCCTGGACCACCAGGGGATCCATTCCACTCAAGAGAGATAAAGAAACATACATAAATTCAGGTGGTAGTACAAGCAGGACAACTGGAAGAGCTGGCTTATTGAAAGTATTAAACAATTCTTATAGTCAAAAATCACAAAATTAGCATATAGGATAAAAACAATGATGCAACTCTGTTTTAAGCAGGGTGTAACCTACCAGGAGGTAACTCAGGTCAAGAAGTTCCAGAACAGAGCTATCAACAAGTGAGGCCACGAATGATGCAGTTGTGTTATCAAATCACAGTTCCATGGAAACTTTCAGCTCAAGGGTCACCAGAGCTTAGGTTTTTTGACTGTAACTGGCCTCTCACCCCAAACTCACTTGGGCGACCTCCAATAATTCCCTCTTTTCTGTTTACACAACAAGCTAACAGTTGCGCAACCTGATGCTCAACCTGGGTAACATGATTTTGAATTCTATTGAGAGCATATATAGTGGCTTCAGTTAGAGAAAAACATACTTTGAAAAAATCTGGTAAACAGCAAAAGAGAAAAATAAGAGAATCAATATAAGATATTACTTTACAATACTCTGGGCCCAATACCTGAAGAGGGTTCAATGTACATATGATATATACAGGACAAGTGATACAGATGAAGCTATTAGAGATACAAGCATAATAACTACAACTACAAAATAATTAATATATTTCTTAAACCTTACATATGAGAGTTTCTCCTGTGATAGAATTAATTCACCAAAGACATGATAAGTGTTGGATTTGTACCATACTTTGGTTTTTAGTATCTTGAATGTGAAACCCATACTCTTACATTGAGCAAGGATAGTTTTTGAAATGAGAGGCAATCAACAAATGATCAATATCATGATTACAACAAAGATGAAAACAGAAATAATACCATGTAACCATGACAAATTAGAGGTGGAAAATACAACCAATCTTACAGTTTCTTGCTCAAATCTATATATATTCTTTCCTAATACAAATTGTTCTTTACAGAAGTTTGTAATATATTAATCAAATGATAAAGATTTTCATAAAGTCTACTTCTGAGCCTTAAATGCTCTAGTAACATATTCTGACAATTCTTCAGTATATTTTGCTTCTATCTTATCCTTACTTATCACTTCTTTACATACACATGCTGAAATAATACAATTGTAATAATTAATATTTGCCTCTTTTTCTCAGTAATGATCATACATTTTACTATATGGGGTGTGATACAATTTAAATCAGAAAAAATATACCTAACTTCTCAGCATCTGTTCTTTGATATTTCTGATAATAACTTTGTTATATCCCAAATAAATTTTTAGCTTCCGTTATCAAAATAAGTTCAATCATACTTTTCTCTCCATACTATTGTTGCTACCCATGGAGGGTTTTGCACAAAAGTCCAATATCAGTTCCTTTTACAGTTCTCAAATTGGCTTTCCTTTTGAATGGTCTGGCCTTCTTTCTCCTCTTATGCTTTCTTTTTCGATTTCTTTAATGTAAGTTCTTCATTTTCTGTATTACTTTATCATCTGTTCTGCATGGTTTGATGTTTCTTTCTGATATCCACATAGTTTCTCCATCTGTTGACAAAACAAAAGCATACCGTTGACAACAGGTTAGTAATTGATCAAGTCTTTTCTAATGTCCATCTTTTTCATTCTTTCACATTAGTCTATTAGCACTCTTAGGGGTGTTTATTATATTATATATGGTAATTTCTTAACCAAAGTGTTTTTCAGCCAAGGTTTTGTTTATATCATCCAATGTAAAATAATTAATGAATACAAAGCTTTATTTAAGAGTAGTCTGAGGAGTGGCTAGGTGGCATAGTGGATAAAATGCCGGCCTTGGAGTCAGGAGTACCTGGGTTCAAATCCGGTCTCAGACACTTAAGAATAACCTAGCTGTGTGGCCTTGGACAAGCCACTTAACCCCATTTGCCTTGCAAAAAACCCAAAAAAACCTAATAGTAGTTTGATATGTGCCTCCTCACATCCCCCCTTTTCTGTTTATGTGGGCTTGATCCAATGGATTATAATGGAAGCCTGTAATCTGTTTTATATTGTATAGATAGAATTGATTAAATGCCATAGAACTATAGCCAGGGCCATTATCTGTATTTAGAGATTTGCAAAACAATATAATAAATGATCAATCATACCTTAAGTAGCCTCTGAACTTTGTGCTGTTGCCATTGAATATGAACTAAATGTAGTTGCAGTAACATGAATAGATTTCATTTTTTCCAAAAGGTGCATGAGTCACATCCATCTGGCAATATTCATTAAGAGTCTGGCCTCTACGATTCTTAAAAAATTTGGAGGTGTAATTAAATACCCCTTTGTGGACAGGATTTTACTATATTCCTAGATTGCTTTCTGTTGAGATTAAAGTCTTTCCTTAGAAAAAGAGGCACTTTGATTACTTTCATATACACAGATCCAGGCAATCCAGGGTGGGAATTTATATGTTCAATAAAAAAGACATTCTATCATTTTCTAATAATTTCTAGCAATTCTTTAAAGAGCTGATATAATACTACATCAGTGCTATGATTAATAAAGACTATTACTATGTATCTGATGACATGATAATCATAATTACTATCAGTAAAAATATTAAGTTATGGCAATTCTATTAAGAACAATAATATATCATATAATTTCTTTGTATAGATGTAAAATGAATATATAACTTCTTTTCTCTTATTTCAATATGCTTGGACCTACAAGTTTAGAATGAGGTCTATTACATTGTTTAAAAATTTCAGGGAACCCAGAGGTTCATAACTTCTGATATTGTCTCTCATTATCTCTACAAAGCAATGCAATTATTAATTCGATGCTTAGATATTATTAACTCTTAATCTATGTGTAACATAAGATTCCCAGGCTGATATTTCATTTTCTTAAAGCAAAAACAAAGTAAGTTCTCTTAAACTTAACTTTCAATCTGAATATCATTTGCAAACAAATTTCTTACTCATCTCATTATTATCAGCTTATTTTCCTCTTATTCCAAATACACTACTATTTTCGAAAAGTAAATAAGATTCTCTATGAATTTAGTTTCATATATATAAAATTCAAAAAATCCAATGTAAAATTTTTTATGAAAGCCAGTGTTACAGGATACATATGTAATTTTGATAGAAATAATTTCATAAACATGAAATGGAAAAATTTTTCACAAACTCTCTGGCCCAAAAAGACCTTGAGAGATATAATCATTTGACAAGGATTTCTCTAATTTTCTTATAACAAACTTTACAAATGTGATGGATGATGCTTTAATTCATACATATTTTGATACTGTAACAATTTTAAATATTCACATAAAAATTGTTCGAATCTGTTTTTATACATTTTACTAAATATACATAATCACATTTTTAATTTAAAGTGTATTCCATGTACTCCCTAAAATTTTGCAATAAAAAATTCTTAAGACCAGATGTTTCAAAAAAATTTTGATGACAAGATTTTCTTTGTAGTTCGCTTAATAATGTTATGAATTCCAAAACTCACATTCAAAATTACCTTGAATGAATTTCCTCTTTAAAATATAAAAGATTGAAAATTCTTCTAATTTGTATCAGTGCTATTCTAACTTTTCAATACTCTTAATTTTCTATCCTCACTGACAAAATGATGTTCTGGGAATTGGAGATTCCCCACATATTGATATATCAAAGAGGTATCTACTAATTTTTTACCTTTATTGTTTATCATTCCTCAGTCATCCCAAATTATTTTGAATACATAAATTATACCCCATTTCATTTTAGCAATAATAAAGCCTGCTCAAGAGCACATAACTCAGGAGTCTGTATTAAACAAAGATCTTGGCAGACTTCCAGCCTTTATCAAGGTCATTCTAATCTTATATATTTTACCATTCTCAATAGTTATTTTTCCTCCTATAACTCTGGAAAAACCAAAAAATATTATAGCCAAAAGGATTATTTTTTACAAAATCATAAATTCAGTTACATGTATTTTTAGATAACTTTGTTTACAGGATTATACATTATAGATTTAACCAATTTGAAGAAAGAGTTAACATTTACTTAGCAATTGCTTTCATATCAAATTTTTCACTTCATGGGGTATATTATTTTCCAATCAATTCACTGCCAGATATTATAAAAGTGGTGGTTTAATGCAATTTTCATATTGTCCCAACCTCATTTAAACACATATCTCCATTTAGTTTCTTTTTTTAGAATGCTTTTATTCATTGTGAGTTTTATAATTTTTCCCCCATTCTTGCTTCCCTCACCCCCCCCCGAAAGCATTCTGTTAGTGTTTGCATTGGTTCTAGGTTGCACATTGATCTCAATTGAATGTGATGACAAAAAAATTATATCCTTAAGGAATAAAAATAAAGAATGAAAAAGTAAAATTGCATAATAATGTAACACTTCCCCCCCCCCAATTTGCCGGTAACAAACTTTGGTCTTTGTTCAAAGTCCATAATTGTTTCTCTGGATACAGATGGTATTCACTACAGATAGCCCCAAATTGTCCCTGGTTGTTGCACTGAAGGGATGAACAAGTCCATCAAAGTTGATCATCACCCCCATGTTGCTCTTAGGATGTACAGTGTTTTTCTGGTTCTGCTCATCTCGGTCAGCTTCAGTTCATGCAAATCTTTCTAGGCTTCCCTGAATTCTCATCCCTCCTGGTTTCTAATGGAACAATAGTGTTCCATGACATACATATACCCCAGTTTGTTAAGCCATTCCCCAATTGAAGGACATTCACTTAATTTCCAATTTTTTGCCACCACAACAGGGCCACTATAAATATTTTTGTAAAAGTGATGATATTCTCTTCAGGGTATAGGCCCAGTAATGGTATTGCTGAGTCAAAGTGTAAGCACATTTTTGTTGCCTTTTGTGAATAATCCCAAATTGATCTCCAGAATGGTTGGATGAGTTCAGAGCGACACCACCAATGTATGTGTCCCAAAATTCTGGAATCCCTTGCAAAATTGATCATTGTCCTTTCTGGTCATATTGGTCAGTCTGAGAGGTGTGAGGTGGTATCTCAGAGATGCTTTAATTTTCATTTCTCTAATAAATAATGATTAGGAGCAATTTTTCATATGACTATGAATTGCATTGATTTCCTCAGATGTAAATTTCCTTTGCCTATCCTTTGACCATTTGTCAATTGGGGAATGGCTTGCTTTTAGTTTAGTTTTCTTTTTGGAAATTTTACTCAATTCTCTGTATATTTTACAAATGAGTCCTTTGTCACAAATACTAGTTGCAAAAATTGTTTCCTAATTTACTTCCTGTCTTTGGATCTTGGTTTTGTCTTTGCAAAAGCTTTATAATTTAATGTAGTCAAAAATAACTAGTTTGTTTTGAATGATGTTCTCTATCTCTTCCTTTGTCATAAACTGTTTCCCTTTCCATAGATCTGACAGGTAAACTACTCCTTGATCTTCTTGTTTGCTTCTAATATTGCTTTTTATGTATAAATCTTGTATCTATTTGGACCTCATCTTAGTATATGAGGTATGTGAGGTGTTGATCTACTCTAACTTTCTTCCATACTAACCTCTAATTTTCCCAACAGTTTTTATCCCAATAGCTGGACTCTTTGGGTTTATCAAACAGGAGATTACTATAATCATTTTCTGCTATTGCACCTAGTCTATTCCACTGATCCACAACTCTATTTCTTAATCAGTACCAGATAGTTTTGATGACCCATGCTTTATAATATAACTTCCAATCTGGTAAGGCTAAGCCACCTACTTTTGGACTTTTTTTTCACTGAATCCCTGGAAATTCTTGACTTTTTGTTTCTCCACATAAATTTACTTACAACATAAATCCTCAACATTTCAATACATGACTAGCAAAATACAGCAGAAACAATTAGAACAAGAAATTCCATTCAAAGTAAACTCAGACAAATTAAAATACCTAGGAGTCTATCTGGTAAGACAGACTCAAAAGCTTTTTGAAAACAATTACAAAACTCTTCTCATTCAAAAAAAAATCAGATTTAAATACCTGGGCAAACACCAACTGTTCATGTTTAGGTCGAGCTAATATAATAAAAATGACAATTCTACCAAAGCTAAACTACTTTTTAGCACCCTACCAATCAAAATTCCAAAAAAAAAATAGTTTAATGAATTAGAAAAAGTTGCAATTAAATTTACATGGAGAAGTAGAAAGTCAACAGTCCCCATTGAGGTTCTTCTCTTCTTATTTGATTTTCAAATCATTTTGTCAAAAGCTCCCCAAATCTCAAACTCTTTTATACAACTCTTTTATACAACATCATACCTGGTCAGACCTTCTTTCTACATGCTTGAACCAACTTCCATATTTCACAAATGGTTAAAATACCCCAGCAGTCTCTATATGTCTTTTCATATTTCCTTGCAACCCTATTTTGTCTATTCACATCTTTTCAGAACCCATTACACAGACTGAACTACTACACATTCCTTTAAAATACTGTTCCATTATTCTTTTCAATAAACTCTTTTATTATGACCCACAAAGAAAAATAATTTTAAGGGCAATTTCAATTTCTATTAGGTTCCTTATAAGTATAATTTGCCAAATCAGTAAGCAAAACTCTGTTAGGCAATCAGATCAGAAAAAACAATAGAAAATAAGACAAATTAATAGAACCCTTTCATTCCCAAAATACAACAGGATTTCCAGTAAAATTTCCTGTGGGCCTGAATCATGGGTTTTTTAGAAAAAGAAAAGATCCAATTTTTAATAGAGAGAAAGGAATGAGGATTGACCAATCAGAACACAAAGCCATAACAACAGGTCTGACCATGGAGAGAAGCTAAGAGCTTTATTCTGCCTTTATTTTAAAACAAACACATAGAAAACAAATAAACAGAATCAGAACACATGGAAACAGAGAGATGTTCAACTCTAGTTTTCACAGTAGAGAAAATGCATAGAACATTCACTATGTAACAATACATTTTTCCAGTAAAGGGTATTAATATTTAGAACTTCTGCATTTTAACTAGTATAACTTTTGAGAATGCAAACATTCATTTAAAAATCTCTCAGCCGAATTGGAATATACCCTGTCCTCCTTCTTATTTTAGAGTAAACTAAATAAATTCTTTCTAAGGAGACAAGTCTTAAGTCTTTTGGGGGAAGGTGGAATCTTCCATTCTTAAATCCTCACGACTCATAACTTTTTGTAATAATTAACATTATTAGAATCAATGTTGATAAACTCCTAAAGCTATACTGTAACAATGTCATTTTAGTAAAAGATTAACTATTTAGTTTCCCCTTATTTCTTTTATTTATTTATTTTTGGCATTACTTAGTAACCAAATTATATACTTTAGAATTAACCTAATTCTCTTATCTTTATGGAATTTATTTATCAAAGTAAAAATAGCATTTATTTTTATGATTTATATATGACATATTTGGTAATATACACTGCTTTTCCTGATTCTTATAGCTCCAAATAAATTTTCTTTTAGTAACACTTGTTTATCCAAATCTTCATGAAGTAGTTCTTTCTGTCTCTATGGCTAGTAACTTCAAGGTTAAAAGATAAGATCCAGATTGCAGAAATGGAGAAGCCACTGAGAGGGAGGAGGGGGAAAAACATACTGGCAGAATTACAGTGAAGAAGTGGGGAAGTGAATAATTCAACACCATTTTATCATATTAATATTCATTTATCTGTTCAAATTCAAAATGTTGTCCAAGCTCAATTCTCCTTTCCTTGGGAACCATGGAGAACATCATAAACAGTCTGTAAAGACTTATCTTACTTGGTTTGTGATCATTTCTAAGTACTTCTCTTTAGCCAATTTCTTTAAGAATTTTGTGTCCTGTCTTGGCTTTTTTAGCTCCTTGGAGATTTCTTTCCCCATTACACACACTATGCCTGCTTAGAAAAAAAGCCACCACTGCAAAATGGCTATACCTAAAGACTTCCCCTCTACCTGATACTAGGCTTACAGCTTTACAGGTGATTTTCTTCTCCTGAAAGACGATCTGTGTCTCTGAATGTCTTCAAGTCCCACACCTGCCCCACATAGAAGTGCCAAATGTTCAGTTTCCCTTACCACCAGTGTATTCATTTAGTTCAGGAGAGAAAACGAAACATATATACAATCAGCGACAGGTAAGACAACTGGCAGAGTCAGTTTTTTGAAAGTATCAAACAGTTCTTAAAGCAGAAAACCACAAAATAAGCATACAGGATAAAAACAATGATATAACTGTTTTAGACAGTATGTAACCTATGAGGATGTAACTCAGGTCAAGAAGCTCCAGAACAGATCTATTAACAAGTGAGGCCATGAATGACAATTGTGTTATCAAATCAGAGTTCCGTGGAAGCTTTCAAATCAAGGATCACCAGAGCTTAGGT
This sequence comes from Macrotis lagotis, assembly GCF_037893015.1. NCBI lineage: Eukaryota > Metazoa > Chordata > Mammalia > Peramelemorphia > Peramelidae > Macrotis > Macrotis lagotis. Next base: position 760,697,561 of record NC_133658.1, read on the forward strand.
TTTTTGACCATAACTGACCTCTCACCCCAAACTCATTTGAGCACCCTCCAACAGGCCTTGGTAGCAAGATAGCAAGCCAACTGGGAGGGTCCCAACTCCAAACAAAGTCTGAACCCTGAAAGCATAATGGTAAGAAACAGGACTGGGTTGGGAACAATCCTCTTTTAAGGCAGAACCCAGACATAAAGGAGGAAAAAACAAAAACAACAGCAAAACCTCTGCAAAAGCAAGGCCTGGATTGTACAGACAACATCTTGGCCAACAACAAGCCAGGGATCATACACCAACCCCAGCAAAATAAAAGCTTGAATCTATACTCCATATACCCCAGGAGCAGAATTACAACAACAAAAATGAACAAAAAAGCTAAAAGGGTGCTCACTGTAGAAAAATACCTCACAGATAAAGATGACAGCAATGCCATGTCTAAAGAAGAAAGGATCAAAAAATTATTCACAGAAGTATCAAAACAGTCTATAAATTGGACTCAAAATAAAAGCTCATCAAAGAACTTTAAAAAGAATTTTAAAAAAACAAAGAAGAGAGGAAGAAGAAAAATGGAAAAATGAAATGAAAATCACAGAGGAAAATTGTGAAATGTTGACCAAAGAAATCAACTCCATTAAAAGTAAAAATAATCAACTAGAAAAGGAAACACAGAAGATAATTGAAGAAAATAAAATCCTAAAAATTGGAATTGAATAGTTAAATACTAATGAATCTTCCTAGATTACATGTTTCCATGAAACAAAATTAAAAGGCTGAAAAAATTGAAGAAAATAAAAAGTACATTCTAGGGAAAAGGAATGACCTGGAAAAGAGATGCAGGAAAGAGAATCTATGAATCATTGGACTACAAGAAAGCATGGACCAATAAAACAACCCGGAAAACATCATGCAGGAAATTAAAAGGAAAAATTGTCCCAATCTACTTGAACAAGATAACAATATTACAATTGGAAGAATCCGCAGAACCCCTCCAGAAAGACACTTCAGGATAACAACTCCAAGAGCTTCTAATAGCCAAATTACAGAACCCTCAAATAAGAGAATATATTGCACGCATCAAAAAGAAAACAATTGAAATTCAAAGGGAACACAAGCAGACTAATACAGGGCCAAACAACCTCAACACTGAAGGATCAGAAGAACTGAAATAACATATTTTGGAGAGCTAAGGACCTGGGATTACCACCAAGAATGTACTACCCTGCACAATTCAGCATATAATTTCAGGGAAAAAAGATGGATTTTCAATGAAATGGAGGACTTCCAGAACTTCCTGACACAAAGACCAGAACTAAACAGAAAATTTAATCGCCAAATACATGACTAAAGAGTTCATAAAAAAAGGTAAATCAAAAAGGGAGCTGAAAAAACAAAATTGGTTTAAACAAGTGTTGGTCCCTAAAAAGGAAGAAATAACAATTCTAATTTTTTAGTACTATAGTTATCTAAGGAATTAGAGGGTAGAATATCATTGAGGAGGATGAACCTAAAGGAGAGGGACATAATTGGATCCTGTCTTTCAATTGAAGAGGTCCAAGATAACATCACTATGTTTGAGACAAAAAGCCTTGGGGGGAGAAAAGGAGGAGTGTTAACTTCAATTTAAGTGTCTCATTATACTATGACTCACTAAAATCACAAGGTGCAAAGGACCTTCTCTAATGAGGACATCACAAGCTGTGAGGATCTGAGGCAATGTCTCTATTACTTACAATCATTTATAAAGTTCTCAGTGAGACCTCCAGAGTGTACCAGTAGTTAGAGATCTTCAAAATTCTTATAGTTAATTAGATCAGGTCTTGTGCTTCTCTTAACAAGGTGTTAAGTACCCTGGATGGGGCCGGTGGGTGTAAGTATGAAAGAAAATAGGCCTGGGGGGAAGGACACAGATAGTTCAAAAAATGAAATGGCTTTGGATGATAATTTGGCTCATGAAGGGATGTGTGTACTTGAAAGATACTTGAAAAGGGGATTAAGTAAAAAATGATTGTATTTATGATTTGATGCAGTTTGAGTCAATGCTGGTTATCAAGGAATCAAGTAAATAATCTATGTTGATATCTTAATAACAAAGAGCTTTTCAAGCAAGCAAATAATCAAAATGTGATTGATGATACCTGATTAATAATATTAGAGAACCAAGGGAAACTGTACAAAGATTTATAATTTTAGAGGGAAAGAAGGTAGAATTTAAATGCCAAGCAAATTCTGTCAATATATTTAGCCCAGTAACAGAATGAGATACGTTCCCACTTGGGTTTTAAAATCTAACTTAATCTCCAGGGAAGGAGGGGGTAGGGAATGGGAAAGATAAGGGAAGAAGATACTAATAAAAGGGAAAGGAAGGTATAAGTGAAAATAAACTGAAAGTTAAACTCCTAAAAGAAAAATCAAAGGGGAAAGGTAGTAAAACTTTGGTGAGGAAGAATAAGAAAAAAGGGAAGAAATAATTATAAGTGGAGAAAAATAGCATGGAGGGAAAGGAAGAATTAATAATCTTAACTGTAAATGTGAATGGGATGAACTGTCCTATAAACACAAGTTGATAGCAGAATAGATAAAAAAGAACCCTCCAATATGCTGTTTACAAGAAGAGCATTTGAAGCAGATATACACAGAAGTTAAAGGTAAAAGGCTAAAGCAAAATATATTGTACCTTAGTTGAAGTAAAAAAATCTGGAGTAGTGATTCTAATCTTAGACAAAATAAAAGCAAAAATAAATCTCATTAAAAGGGATAAGGAAGGAAATAATATTTTCTTAAAAAGCATCATTGTTAATTAAGCTATATTATTACTAAACATATTTGCACCTTGTGGTTAAAAACTCCAAATTCCTAGAGAAAAAGGTGAGTGATTGACCCAGCAATACCACTAATGGGTCTATACCCTGAAGAGATGAGGAAAAAGGGTAAAAACATTACTTGTACAAAAATATTTATAGCAGCCCTGTTTGTGGTGGCAAAGAATTGGAAATCCAGTAAATGTCCTTCAATTGGGGAATGGTTTAGCAAACTGTGGTATATGTATGTCATGGAACACTATTGTTCTATTAGAAACCAGGAGGGATGGGATTTCAGGGAAGCCTGGGGGGATTTGCATGAACTGATGCTGAGTGAGATGAGCAGAACCAGAAAAACAACTGTACACCCTAACAGCAACATGGGAGTGTTGTTCAACCTTGAAGGACATCAGCGCAACAATTGGGAACAATTTTTGGCTGTCTGCAAAGGAGAGTACCATCTGTATCCAGATAAGAAGCCGTGGAGTTTGAACAAAGTACAAGGACTATTCCCTTTAATTGGGAAAAAAAAACCCAGATGTCTTATGGTTTGATCTGGTTACCTCTGAGAATTCTGTTCTCTTTAAGGATATGATTGCTCTCTCATCACACCCAATTTGGATTGAGGTACAACACGGAAATAAAGTAAAGACTGATGGAGTGCTATCTGTGGGGTGGGGGTGGGGGCGGGAAGCAAGATTGGGGAAAAACTGTAAAACTCGAATAATATCTTTAATAAAAATTTAAAAAAAAGAAAAAGGTGAGTGAATTACAAGGGTACAGCATCATATCTGACAACTCATTCCATGCTTCTCTAGAATTTGACCATTTATAGTTTCTTATAGAACAATAATATTCCATTGAATTCATGTTCCATAAATTGTTTAACTATTCTCCAATTGATGGATATACCCATAATTTGCAATTCTTAGCCACTACAAAAAGTTGTTATGAATACTTTGGAACATGTGTGACTTTTTCACATTTTTTTTATGATTTCTTCTGGATATAGGCCTAGGATTGGAAGTTCTAGGTCAAAGGGAATGAACAGTTTTACTCCTTTTTGGGCATAGTTTCATATTCCTCTCCAGAATGGTAGGATCATTTCACAATTCCACCAGCAATGGATTAACGTCCCAATCCTCCTACAACTTCACCAAAATTTATCATTTTCCTTTTTTTTCCCCCTTTTTCTTAGTTAATCTGATAGACTAGATGTGATACCTCATAGTAGTTTTAATTTGCATTTCTCTCCTCAGTAATGATTTGGAGCATTTTTTTTCATATGCTTCATTTGGAAACTGTATATTGATATTGTTGAGCATTTATTAATTGAAGAATGATATGTAATCTTATAAATTTGATGGAATTCTCTATAAATTTTAGAAATGAGGACTTTATCATAATTCCTAGTTGTAAAGATTGTTTCCCAGGTTTCTGCTTTCCTTCTGATTTTGGCAGCATTGAACTTATTAGTGCAAAAAATAATTTTCAATTTTTTATAGTCAGAATCATTTATTTTGAACTTTATAATGAACTCTATTTCTTGTTGGTCATAAATTTGTCCCCTTGCCATAGATTTGATAGGTAGAGTATTTCTTGGTCTGTTAATTTATCTATAATGTCACCATTTATGTCTAAATCCTGTACCTATTTTGACCTTTATTTTGGTATAGAGTATGAGATGTGAGTCTGTGAGTCTATGCCTAGTTTATGCCAATGTATTTTCCAGGTTTCCCAATAACTTTTATCAAATAGTGAGTTCTTATACCAGAAACTAATGACTTTGGGCTTGTCAAATGTACTACTTGCTACAAACTTACTACTACCGCTAGAACAGTAGTAAACCTATTCTAATAATCACATCCATTATTCTATTTCTTAACTAGTACCACTACCAGTACCCAATTTTGCTGAATGCTCCTTCATAGTATAGTTTTAGATCTGGTAGATCTAGGCCAACTTCCTTTACATTTTTTATAAATCCCCTTGATATTTTTGACCTTTTCTTGCTCCAGATTAATTTTGTTACTGTATTTTCTAGCTCAGTAAAAATGGTTATTTGGTAGTTTGTTTGGTATGTCATTGAACTAGTAATTTAATTTGTATAGAATTGTCATTTTTATTACATGAGCTTCACCTAATCATGAACAATTGACATTTTTTGCAATTATTTAGTTCTGTCTTTACTTGGGTGAGAAGTGCTTTATAATTGTGTTCATACAGTTTGTGAGTTTGTCTTGGGAGGTAGATTCACAACTCAAGTAGTTAATGTTGTACACAGTTTCTTTAAATGTAATATCTCTTTCTATCCCTTGCTCTTTGGCTTTGTTGTACATTTATAGAAATGCTGATGGTTTATGTGGAGTTTTATTATATCCTATTACTTTGTTACTTTTGTTAATTGTTTCAAGTTTTTCTCATATACCTTTTCCTTCTTTTTTATCAGTCCTTTCTTCCCTTGTCTTTCCATCCCCTCCTGTAAAGTATAATATATTTTTAAACCCAAGTGGGAATGTGTCTTATTGCTTCTCTGGCCCAAATCTTAAATAGAAATTACTCAGTATTCACACCTTCTCTTTTTTCCTTCTAAAATTATAAATCTTTTTGCCTCATCTCCTGGTGCCATTATTACTCAAGTATTATTCATCAGATATCATCAATCAAAACTTCATAAATTGATTGGCTCATATGTTCAAAGTGTTATCAAAGTACCATGACAGATAGATTGTTTGATTGCTTGATTGATAGGCAATATTGCCTCAAAGTCACTAGATACCCTCCCCTCTTCTGTCTTTTTAGAACTACACTTTTCATGAGTCTTGAATCACGTTAAATCATAAAGATTTTTTGCCTTACACCCTTTTCAAGTGTCCTCCAAGGACACATAATCCTCTGAGTCAAAGTATCATCCAAAGTCCAATCATTTTATGAACTATTTGTACCCCTCTCCCCAAACCTATTTTCTCCTACACCTTACTCCCGATTTTGACCCAGGGTAATTAACGCCTTGTTAAATAAAGTAAGGATAAAGTCCAATCCAGATTTAATTGCTATGAATATCTCAATGGCCTCTAAGTACTGGTAGACTCTGAAAGTCTCATTTGATAACTTTCCAAATGGTTGTGAGTTATAGGAGACAATGTCTCAGGACCATGTAGTTTATGATGCCCTCATCAGAGAAAGTGCTAAGTTTTATCAGCATAACTAAATTAAAGAGGGTCAAAAGATACTTAGACCCTTAAGTTTAGAGTTAACACACCTGCTTTACATCTTGGGCCTGTTCAATGGAGGAACAAGAACCAACTATACCCAAATCCTCTAAGTCCAATACCTTCAATTATATTTGACCCTTTAATTATCCTAAGAGAAATACAATTTTTTGAGTTAGAAGTATTATTATATCTTCCCTTTTTTGGTTGTACATAATTTAATTGTCTTGACTAACATTTGTTTTGTTTTATTTTTTCCTTCCACTTTTGATTTAGCTTTTTCTGCAACTATTGAGTAATATATTTTGCAACTGAATTCTTCATATCAGGTAATTCTGGAAGTCCTCTATTTTATAGATCTTATTTGGATTTAAAATTGAATTTTATTTATCTTTCCCCCCTAACTCTCTTCCCTTCTCTTATCTGCTTACTCTACTTCCTTTTAAACTAAGACAAATTTCTATATTCATCTGTATATATTATCACCTCTTATCCTATCCTGATGAAAATGTGTTTAACATTTTTCCTGCTCTCCTCTAATTTCACCTTTAAAAAATAAGTCCTTTCATCTCTAATTTAAGAGAAATCATCTACCCTATTCGAATTTTAATTTCTATATTCTTCAAATTCATCTTTCTTTCTCTTACCCCTTACTTTTATTTTAATTATTTTATCTGTTAACTCATGCTCATGTACTCTACTATACTTCTTTAAAATACCCTAATATGGATAAATTATTAAATATCACAAATATTAACTTTTCATGTAGGAATATAAGCAATTTAGCCTTATTAAATTCCTTTGAATTTCTCTTTTGCATTTGTAGTTTTATACTTCTCTTTTGCCTTGTATTTGAGAGTCAAAGTTTCTCTTCAGATTTAGTCTTTATTATAGCTCTGGCCTTTTCATTAGGAATGCTAAAAAGTCCTCAATCCCCTTAAATTGCTGCTAATAATCCCAGTTACACCTTACCCTCCAGAATATCATATTCCAAAACTTTCAATATTTTAAAGTATTTAATACTATATACTGTGTAATCTTGAATGTGACTCCACAGTGTTTGAATTATTTCTTTATGGAAACTTGCAGTATCTTTTCTGTGACCTGGAAAGCTCTTAAATTTGACTATAATATTCTTGGAAGCTTTCAATTTGATTTATATTTCTGGAATTGTTTGGAGAATTCTTTCAATTTATCCTTTTTTCACCTTTAGGATATCACAACAGTTTTCCTTGGAAACATATGCTTTTTCTATAGTTTAAAAAAAATTTGCAATTACAAAGATAGTTTTCAGCTTTCATCCTTTCTCAAACCATTGAGTTCCATAATTTTCTGCCATTTACTTTTCCCACCCTATTTCCCATGGCAGGATGTTATTCTCCCTTTGGAAGAAATCTGCTGAGAGTAAAATTTATTAAGTGTTCACCTTCTCGCTTCTTTCCTTCTATTATAATAGATCCATTTTCCCTTTCCATGACAATTATGTTCTAATGCATCTGTTTTCTTCCACCATAATCCTTCTTTATGTTTTAATTGCTTTTAAAAATCTTGGGCTCATACCCGCTGTTAAAATATATTCCTTTCAACTACCTTAATAGATTTACAATTCTCAAGAGTCATGAGCATTATCACATCATAATCAATTTATACCCATACCTTCCATTCAAGTATATTGTATCCAACTGTGCCAATGGAAATACCACACTCAGGAGCTAAAACAAATTATAGTATTGTGAACAATTTATACCCATATCCTTAGTCTAATTATGTTCCTTTGAGTTATGCTAAGAAAAATGCAATGCCCTAGACTTACTGCTATTGTCTTCCCATGTAGGGATGTACATGGTTTATTATTATCATTGACTAACATCCTAATTCCTTCCCTGCCCTTTCTGATTTTCTTTGTATGTATCTCCTTAATCTTTTATATGAAGTTAAAATTTTCTGTCCAATTCTGGTTTTTTTTGTCACATGATTCAAAAAGTCCTCTACTTCATGGTAAAGACATCTTTTCAGAGCAGGCAGGGGAGAACCAACATGACAGACTAAAAGTGGGGACTTCTCTGAGTTCTCCTTCAAACCACTTCAAATACCTTTAAATAATGAGTCTAACCAAATTCTAATGTAGCAGAATCCACAAAAACACTGAGTGAAATAATTTCCCATGCCTAGGCAAAATGGAAGATCCATGGAAAAGGTCTTTTGCATTGGGGTCAGAAAGAACTGGCAATGTGGTCCAAACATAATCCTCACACAGAATGATTCTGCTGCAGCCAAGCAGAAACACATCACAAGGTCCTTGGTCAATGGAAATGCAAGTACAACTTGAAGGGACAGTAGGAAAACTGCTGCATTAGGGTGAAATTGGATCACAGTTCAACAAAGGCATCTACAGCACAGACCTAACCACAGTAAACCAGGATTGGGCCTTGGGAGCACTTCTAGAGCTCTCATGCCAAAAATAATAGAGAGTCAGGGAGAGATTTCAGGGGTGAGGAGAGAATGCAAGAGTCATTTTGCTGCTCCGTTGGTTTGTCACATTCTGGGTTCCACTCTTAGGAAAAGGAGTAGAACCACAATAGAACTTAATGCCTTAGTCGAGTGGGGACTCTCCTCATAGTTTCAAGGCAGAGGGGAGTGCTATGGTCAACCACAAACCAGAAGATGATCCAAGAGACTAGTGATAGCTTCTCATAAGTCCTTAGAGGAATTGAAAGCTTGCAGATCTGAAAAACAACTGCAAAGCTCTCCAAAGCTTGTGACAATATGTCCTTCAACCTGGAAGTAGAATTTTGCTATATTTTTTAATTGATTTTTTTATTTTTATCCATTTGCACATGCATATTTTCAAGTTACAAAATTTCCAGCCACCTTCCCTTTCCACTGTCTTCCGCTCAGCAGTCTTCCCCTCTAACCCAACCAAGTTAGAATTGTACATACATATTTTGATAAACATGCTTACAGATTAGTATTAATTATTTTTTGTTATGAGGAATTAGGATTAAAGATAAAGAGATACTTAAGTAATTTTTATGAAGTGTTCATCAGATTCTGAAAGATTGGTTTTTGTTCATTTTGTTGTTTTTCTTCCTCTGGTTGGGAATAACATTGTCCATAGCCAGGCAAACATAGTTGTCCTAGTTCTCTGAGAGGAGAGAAGCTGTCTCCATCAGGTTTGGTTATTTCACAGTGTTGTTGATGTGTGCATTATTTTCTTGGTTCTACTCCTTTTGCTCAGTATCCGATCCCATAAATCATTACATGCTTCTCTAGAGCCCACTCATTCATGGTTTCTTATAGAACAATAGTATTGCATAGTATCTTCTACCATAACTTGTTTAGCCATTCCCTAATTGATGTGCATCTCCTCAATTTTCAATTATTTGCCACTACAAAAAGGGCTGTTATTAATATTTTGGAACATGTAGTACTTTTCCCTTTATTTAAACCTAGATTTGAGATTGCTGGATAAATGGGTATGAACAGTTTTATTGTCCTTTGAGCATAGTTCCACATTGCTCTTCAGAAACATTGGATCCATTCACAACTCTGCCAGCAATGCATCAATGTCCCAATTCTCCCACAACCTCTCCAACAATGTTCATTTTCCCTTTTTTCTCATCTTAGTCAATCTGATGGATGTGAGATGATACTTCATTGTTGTTTTAATTTGGAATTATCTAAGTAAAAATTATTTGGATCATTTTTTCATATGATTATATAAAGCTTTAATGTCTTCATTTGAAAACACTGTCTATATCCTTTGACCATTTATCAATTGGAGAATGACTTGTGGGCTTATTAATTTGATGCATTTTCTCTCTATATATATATATTTTATTTGGTTTTTTTTTTGTTTTTTTTTTTGCAAAGCAATGTGGGTTAAATGACTTGACTAAAGTCTCATGGCTAGGTAATTATTAAGTGTCTGAGGTTGAATTTGAACTCAGTTCCTCCTGACTCCAAGTCTGGTGCTCTATTCATGGTGTCATGTAGCTGCCCCTCTCTATATATTTTAGAAATGAGACCTTTGTCAGAACTCCTAGGTGTGATAATTGTTTCCTAGCTTTCTGCTTTCTTTCTAATTATGGAAGCATTGATTTTATTAGTGCAATACTTTTTAATTTAATTTAGTTATAATCATTCATTTTGTAGCTTATAATGCGCTCTAATTCTTGTTTGGTCATAAATTTATTCCCCTTTCCATAGATCTGTTAGATCAAGTATTTATTTTTTGGTCTATAATTTATCCATAGTATAACCATATGTCTAAATCTTGAACTCATTTTGACCTTATTTTGGCATAGGGTGTGAAATGAGGATGTATGCCAAGTTGCTACTATACTATTTTCCAGTTTTCCCAACAATTTTTGTTAAATAGTGGGTTCTTATACCAGAAGCTAATGTTTTTATTTGTCAAATAATAGGTTGCTGTATTGATTTACTGCATTTTCTTTTGAACCTATCCTAATCCATTGATCTGTTACTCTATTTCTTAACCAGTTCCAGGCAGTTTGTTGATTGCTGCTTTATAATATAGTATAGTTTTAGAACTTGCAGAGCTAAGCCACCTTCTTTTACATTTTTTTCATCAGTTCCCTTCCTATTCTTGCCCTTTTGTTGCTCCAAATGAGTTTTGTTAATATTTTTCTAGGACAGTCAGAGTTCCACTTTAAAACCAAGTCATAGGCTGGGAAAATGTGCAAGCAATTAAAAAAAAATCCAATCATAGATAATTACTTTGATCATATGAAGTATCCAAATACAACCAGAAGAAGACAACAAAGTAAAAGCTTCTGCATCTAAAACCACCAAAAAATATAAAGTGGTCCCAGGCCATGAACGAGAAAAAAGTGAATTAGAAAATCAAATAAGGGAGGTAGAGGAAAAAAATGGAAGAGAATTAAGAACTGTGAAGGAAAATCATGCAAACTGAGTCAGCAAATTGATGAAGCAAATAGAAAAAAAAATACTGAAAGCAATAACATCTTAAAAATCACTTTGGATCAAATGAAAAATTTCTCCAAAAGGAAAATGAGTAGCAGAATGCATTATAAAGCAGAAGTGGTCAAATACAAAAGGAGATACAAGAACTCCTTGAAGAAATTAATTCCTTAAAATATTGAATGGAGCAAAGAGAAACTGATGGCTTTGTGAAAAAATCAAGGAACAATAAAACAAAATCAGAAATATTTTAATCTAGAAAATGTGAAATGACTTATTGGAAAAACAACTGACCTTTGGGGTGGCTAGTTGGGGCAGTGGATAAAGCACCAGCCCTGGAGTCAGGAGTACCTGCATTCAAATCCGGTCTCAGAAACTTAATAATTACCTAGCTGTGTGGCCTTGGGCAAGCCAGTTATCCCCATTTGCCTTGCAAAAACATAAAAAAAATTTAAAAAAACTGACCCGGAAAAAAGGTCTAGGAAAGATGGTTGAAAAATTATTGTACTAACTGAATGCCATGACCCCCCAAAAGAGCCCAGATATCATTTTTAAAGAAATTTTTATGGAAAACTAGTTTGATAGTATAGAAGCAGCAGATAAAATAGAACTTGAATGAGTCCACAGATACCAAAATGAAAACTTCCAGGAATATTTTAGCCACATTTCAGCATTCCCAAATCAAGGAGAAAATACTGCAAGCAGCCAGAAATAAAAAAAAAATTGTTCAGATTTCATAGTCACAGTCAGTATAACACAAGATTTAGCAACTTCTACACAAAGTATTCATAAGGATTGACATATCATGATCCAGAAGGCAAAAGAGCTTGGATCACAGTCTTGAATTGCCTGTTCAGCACAACAGGATATATATACTTTCAGGGCAAAAGATGGACATTCAATGAAAGAGGGGACTTTCAAACATTCCTGATGAAACGACAAGAACTGAATGGAAAATTTGTTCTTCAAATACAAGACTGAAGTGAAGCATAAAAACATTAAACAGGAAAGGCAAGCCATAAGGGAATTAATGATATTGAACCCCTTTGAGTCTTAGGTGGACTGTCTAAATTGTCTAGAGCTGAAAAATTGTCATTGATCTATTTTTGTTTCTGTCATTTGAGAAGGTGAGTTGAAATGTTATCTTCAGTCTGTTTAGAGGAAAATTGTGGAGAACTTAGAACTTATTGCTCTCTTTGTGTCATTATCTTGGCTCTGCCTCCAAAGAGTATTTTACTGGGAAAAAAATACAGCAAAGGCAAATAGTTCAATACTCTGGTTCAATTTTATATGTAGCATTTTAAAATCATATCCCATGCTTTTTTGTGGAGAATATATATTCACCCTTTAGATGCATATATTTTCTCTACACAAACATATCTTGAAGAGGAAGAAAAATAAAGCCTTGGAAAAACTGTTAAACAAACACATTTGAAAACTCCTTTAAATTGAATGAACAACCACTATCCTCCAAGGACCAGTGATGAGGCATGCTACCTACCACCTTACTTTAGATATGCATCTTCATCAGTGCAAGAATTTATTTTGCATGACTAAACATATTTTTACCAAGTTTTTGTTTTTGTTCTTTCCTTTTTTTGTCAGAGGTAGAGGGACATGAAAATGTTTTACTTATTACTTTGACTATCAAATGAATAAATGAATAAGTAAAACAGTTAAGAAATTAATCAGTTATAAGTGCTAGAAAATCTAGGAAAAAGATAGCACAGAGAGAGGGAGAGGGAGAGAGAGAGAGAGAGAGAGAGAGAGAGAGAGAGAGAGAGAGAGAGAGAGATACAGGCAGACCGAGTGTAAAAGCAGTTGCAAAATTAAAAGTAGCAGCTAAGGAACTCAGCAGAGCAAAGAGGAAAAGTAAGCACAGGAAAAAAAGAGTGTTATGAGCTGGACTGATCATAAGCAATCATCAGGGAGAGAGAAGTATAAAGAAATTAGAAACACCTGCAAGATGCTTTTAAATGTACTGATAAGAGGATCCTCTCTTTTTTTAAAATGATGATGAACATGTGAAGAATATGATAATAGTTTTTCCCTAATTGATAAAAATGATATGGAAATTATGCTCATATGTAAATATTTATGTGTTTATTATATATGTATGTATATGCATATGTGTATACTCACATGATTATATATGTGTATACAAATGAGCATGCATTATATGCTTATATGTGTACATATGTTCTCACTCCATATGTTGATTCATAAATTTAAAGGATCTTACTCACTGCTCAAGTGATTTTTACCTGCCATCGGACTTGAAAACTTGAAAATCCATTATGTTGTTTGTTTTGCCCTGATAATAAAAGCAGATTTGTAAAGAACTTTTGTCCTTTCCTTGGAAAACATGGGAGTGGTAAGATCGCTTCCATATGACTTGGGTTCCATAGTTGTCCTCTTTCATCAGAAAAGGAAGATTTCATGAACAATATAAGCATTGGAAGATGTCTTGTGACATAGTCTAGTATTAACAGTTCATAAGTTCAAGGTCATATCTATCTATAGAGTACAGATGTACTATATAGCAAAGGAAAAATGCAAGTCAAAATGTTCCTATGCTCCTTACTTGATTGCTCTTCTCTTTATTTTATCATTTTTGGCTCTTTCTCCAAAGAATATTTTAGTGGAAAAAACTCCAACAATAGAGTAATACTTAGACAGGTAAGATGTTAAAATTTGATCTTTTGCTAAGAGACATTCTGATAAGAAAGATGAGTATAATATACTGCATCATTAACATGCATCACTTCACCTCCTTTTCAGGGCTATCACATTTTCTATCTCCCCATACTTAGACTCACTTTTTTTTACAAGGCAAATGGGATTAAGCTGCTTGCCCAAGGCCACACAGCTAGGTAATTATTAACTGTCTAAGACCAGATTTGAACTCAGGTACTCTTGACTGCAGGGCCGGTGCTTTATCCACTGCACCATCTAGCCGCCCCACTTAGACTCACTTCTGCCCCCATCTCCATCTCTTCAAATTATTTGCTTCCTTCAATATTCACTCTAAGCACAATGTAAAAGTTTCCCTAATCCCTATAACTTATTGTGTCTTCATTATCATGTAATTTATTATATATTCTTTATATATTGATATGTTTCATATTGTGTCCCCCAATAAAACATAAACTCTGCGAGGATAGAGGGTGTTTCATTTTCAACCATGTGTCCTCTGTACTAATAACAGTGCCTGGCATGTATTAGGGTGACTTAAATGCTTGCTGATTGATTGATGGATTGGTTGAAGTATTTTAAAAATGCAAGAATTTATTAAGTCAGTTGTCTTCTATTGTATCAAGAATTTCTATGAACTTTCTACTATGAGAAAGTTTGCTATCTAAAGAATCCAACTTATTATAAGGAACTTTTTAACATTAAAAAGTAACCTATATACATATTTCAGCTTTAGTTTCTATGGAAAATCAGCAAAAAAAATCCACATTATACCTTCCTGAATTTTTTGATTTACTCTAATCAAAGAGTGTTTATCCTTTTGAACCATTTTTAATGTAATACTATTCAAGTGAAACTGAGTTTCACAGCCATGTCTCAAAAGGCAAACGAGATACCAGTTGTCTAGATCCCTGCATGAGAATAATTGTACTGAGCACTATGTACTATCAAACACAGTTCTGATTATTTATTATGTTCTCAGTAAAGACTCCTGGCATTCATGGATGTTAAAATAATAACTAACAAACAAAAACCAACATAGTATCTGCCTTTTTGAATATCATATGAAGCTGTAGCAATATACTACCAATAGAGAGGGAATTGAATTTGGAGTCAGAGAACTAAGATTTAAATTCCAGTCTTACCATGTTCTCTTTTAATAATCAACATGACTGTCCCTTCTGTGAGTCTCAGTTTCTCCCTCCAAAAAATGAATATATTGAACCAGGCAATTCTAAATATATCATTCAATGATTCTATGAAACTTAAAGATAACCAAAGCCTTGGGGGAAATAAAATTAAATTTTCATTTTGCACTGTGGTATCTCTAAATCCAGTCCTTTCCTACCTCCTAATCCATCCCACACAATTTAAACAAATTATTCACCATAATATATAGGTCTGCTAATGTCCCTTCCCTGACTCAAAAATTTTCTGACTCTATAACTTTTGAGATAAAATTAAAAGAAACACTCCATATCCTAATATTTATTGCCTTATCCAAAAAGAAAAGTTTTCCAATATCTTTCCTGATTTACTGCAGTTTACCTACAGCAAAATTAGATTTTTTTATGGTAATGAAATATTCCTTCCTATCTCCTCTATGCTTCTCCATAACAAGAATGCAAACTCTACTCCTTTCCATAGTTTTGAAATCCATAATTTCCTTCAAAGTTCAACTCAGTTTCCTCCCTCCAAAGCAAGTAATTGCTTAACTCAGCTCAACTCCAAATATTATAATCTTCTTTCTGAAATTATTTTGCATTTATTTATGCCTTAGGTGTGGAAATAGGTGACACAGTGGAAAGATTGTTGTCTTAGAGACAGGAAGACCTGAGTTCAAATAAAACCTCAAATACTTACCTCTTATACTTACTAGCTATGATCCTGCACAGATAAAATAATCTTGCTTGTCTTAGTTCCTCACCCTTAAAATTAACTGGAGAAGACACCTCTACAGTACCTTTGCCAAGAAAACACTAAATTGGGTCGTAAAGAACCAGACATGATTGAACAACAAAGTCATTTCAGGATACATTGCTTCTACCAACATAATTATGAGTTCCTTGAAAGTTTGAACTATTTTGTATTTGTTCCTATATTTCCATCTTCCTAGATTAAAGTATAGCCTTCATATATATTTATGAAATTTAGTTATTGATTATACCACTGCTTTTGTTTTTGTTTAAACTTGACTATTCTTAAAGACTAAAATAAAAAAGAACACAAATAGCACATTCCCCCCAAATCGATGATATACGAAAGAGAATGAGCATTGGTGTTGGAGATCTTAGTCCATATTCAAGATCATATATTTACTCTCTGAATGATCTTGGACAAAGCTTTCAACTTCAAATCTCAGTTTCCTTAAGTGTAAAAAAGGGGGGACAACATGAGTTATCTGTCTCTAAGTCATCTCTGAGTTGTAAATTCTATAATCTATGCCATAGCCTTAACTAATTCTTCTTTTGCCTTATAAAATCACCTAACATGGCACATCAGGTACAAGGGAGGTAGGTACAGAAGGAACACAAGGTGACAAGTAAAAAAAATTATACTTATTATCAAGATGTTACCTGAAAAATGAGAAGAGAATTTGAACTATGATTCCTTCACTCTGGACTGCCCCTATCAAATAATGGTTTTATGATATTTACTTCCTCAATGTACCTCATACTATACCCTCATACATATTTGGGCATGCATTCCAACACCAAATACATACAAGTAATATTTTATTGAATGTCCCAAAGATTATTTGCTCTGTGGGGAAAAATCTTTCTTTTGGAAAGAAGGTTGAAATGGACTCATATGATTAATAAAACTAGGATTCTTAAGACTTCAATGAATGCATATTAAAATTCATTCTAAAAAGATTCTATAAAATTTCTGAAAGTTTAGAAAATTTTAACCTTAAATTGAACCTCTGGTGCTTAACAATTCTAAAGTACACTTCCTAAAATGAGTGATGAGTACTTGACTTTTTCATATAATTCAACACAAATCAAGCATCATTTTCTTGAAAAAAACCTTGATTCCCTAAAGCGAAAGAGAAAAAGTGGGAAACTGGTGGTCTAATATTCTTAATGGTGTGATTGCTAATTAGGTTATCAGTTTGAAAGAAGACGAGTATACTTCCTGCTGAGATGATAAGGTCACTTCCTTCTGAGAATAAGCAACTAGCAAAATGAACAAGTTAAGCAAAGCACATGGACTCAGAACCTCAGAAAGAAAAGTGTTCTAAAGCAAAAATTTATTAGCAGTAGTAGCTTTTAAAAACATTTAAATTGCTTCAATCCTCACTATTTAGTTTGATTCAAGAGTTTTAAACAATATTAATTTTGCAAAAGTTTACTATATTATGTAAAAATACACAACTACTCCATGATGTTGAATGCATTGAAAGAAACATCTAAGTGTTTCTCATTATACTTATGCATTGAATGATGCTATACCTGAGGCTAATTTTTTATTGACAAACTCAGATTTTCTGGATCCCTTTAAATTACTTTATATTCTTTTTTTAACAAGATGGGATTTAAGAGATGGTAGGGTTATGGTTTCCTAGATAGTGGGATTAACAACTCATTTAAGAAGAAATTTGTCATTTGCAATCAGTGCATAATATGATGTTTTTCATGGTGGAGGTATCTATGGACCACTGCTTATATTTATGCTGCTAAGTTGCTAAGCTTCCTGAGAGTTGAATTATGATCTCAACCTTAAATTCTCATCATTCCCATGCTACATGCTCCTCAAAAAAAGGAGGCATAATTTTCAGATGCGAAATGGTATTGGACACAAACAAATTTTAATGGGGAGTTCTGAGTCACTTAATAAAGAGTGCAGCTTATAAAAAGGGTTTTTAAAAAGGTGAAAAGCTGTATTTAATTGACTGTGAAGTGTATATCTACAGGGGACCCTCACTACTGATACTTCACAGTATCAACAAAGATCTAAATTGGTACAATTTACTTGCTTATCCATCATATAAACAGACACTTGTCCCTTTTTCCAGTTAAAGTTCATATGTCTTTTGTAAAATATATGCAAAATGATAGTGTCTTATTACCACATATAACAAACATTGGTGATTTCAAAAATGGTTCAAAACATTTGGAGTAGGACTTAAAATAAAGTTTATCAAAGCTTATTCTTATGAGCAATGAGTAATAAGATCTGGATATAAAGAAGAATATACTCAAATCAAGCAAGAGGATTTTAAAAATGGCACTCAAATACGCTTGAGTACAAAGCAAAGTTCTTTACAAGATCACAAAATGAGAAAAAAAAAAGAAAGGAAATTAAATGGCTATCATTCCAGAAAGAAAAGAGCATTGACTGAAAAAGGGTTATTATATAAATATAAAATTTCAGTAATATCAATGTCTAGATAAGTGCTGAATGACAAAGGAAAATTCCTACTATGCTAGTAGACAAACACAACCTTCTAAAGGAAACAAAGAAGCAACATATGAAATTAGAACTCAATGGGAAAGAATATCAATATGAGGAAAAATAGTCACAGAAGATAAATGGACTTGACTGTGCTATTTTGGATGAGGTAAGATACCATGATATGTATCCATTTTGTATAAAATAAAAATAATAAAGAAAAAAGAGAAAATGAAACCTAAGGTAAATTCCTGCTCAGGTTCTCTAAAGGATTGTGTTTCTGGTCAGTCTAAAAGTAAATACTTCAGAAATGAAAGAAATTCTATGTAATATAAAATGATTTGCAAAGAATAATGAAGGATATCAGCAGCCCAATTAAAAAGCATAAAATATTGATTCTGGAGTGATTGTAGAAATGCCTGCAGGGCATATGAGTGAGTGTAAAATGAAAGAAAAAGCAGAAGCAAAGAATGAATAAAAAACAACACAGGATATCAAAATATTAAATCAAAATATGTCTTTGGCAAAACCTGGGGTCCCTAAAGAAGACTGTGAACATATTTTAATAGTAAGAATAAATTACTGACCAATGAAATAGTTATTGCCAAAATATCAAATTAATTCCTTGCTTCCTTGTCTCAGTTTCCACAAGGAAAATTAAGGACAAGTGCTAGAAAGAGACATGAATTTACCTTTAGAGAAAAAGAAATGTTACAGGAAATAGAGATCATTCCAGAACAAGTAATGAAAAATAATGGCTAAAATGACCAACATAAAGAATACAAAAAT
Source organism: Macrotis lagotis (assembly GCF_037893015.1). Lineage (NCBI taxonomy): Eukaryota > Metazoa > Chordata > Mammalia > Peramelemorphia > Peramelidae > Macrotis > Macrotis lagotis. The sequence continues at coordinate 760,716,384 of NC_133658.1, forward strand.
AGGGAACAACTAAATGACCCAGGTGGCACTTACAGTTGGACCTATCTACAAGACAGTATAAGAGAAAAGAAAAATATTTTGTTTTCCTTGCAGCCAACATTTTTCTGAAATTTTTAAATTATTAAACACAGCAGGTATTTTTAGCTGTTTTAGAAAGATGAGTTATAAGAGGATGGATTCAAATTGGAATCAGTTCTCAAAACAACCATGCTTTCCCACTATATAATCTAAAGCAGCATTAAAATAGCTTTACTTTGTATAATTGTTCAAAATTATTTTACAAGTTCAATCCTGCAATTTAAAATAATAGTACTTAAGCAAAAAAAAAATGAGAAAACATTCTGATCAGGCATTCATAGCATTTTTCAAGAAGGAAAGTGGAGACCTTGTTTATAAAGGGATAAGTGACTGAAAAAGTGCCCTTTTCATAGACACAAGTGAAGTTAAAAGTGAATGAAATCTAAATTATAGATTGAGTAGGTAGATATTTAAACTGTGGCAAATTAGTTAAATATAATTTCTATTAATGTTAATGTATTAGATGGGAATAAGTGAAATTTACAATGAGGGATTTTTAGAGTTTAAATTCCATAAACTATTGAAGAGTACAGCCTATATAGAATACAACTTAAATAGCTTCCTGAGACACATTGAGGTGATTTGTCTATGGCAGAAAAATTAAACTAAAACTCACAGAGAATCACAAATAAAACCGAAATTATTTTTCAATGATTAGGTCACAATAATATATGACTTCTAAGAATTCACTTCATTGATTCTTTTCTTTTATATTTTTTATCATAATAGTATTTTTATTTTTCTCCAATTAGGTGAAGTTGTTTTTAAACATTCATTTTTGGGCATCTGATGTGGGGCCTAGATGGTGGACTGAAGCTAGCATGTTCTTGGAACTTTTCCCTATACACCGTAAATGAAGTCTCTACATAGGCATTAAAGCTACAGATCCCACTAAAAAAAAAGAAACTTATCAAAGTAAGATTTTAATTGTAGACATCATGGAGACCTTCAATGAAGGTGTCATCTCTTCAGAGGGAAAAAAGGCTAAGTTAAGTCTAGCTGGGAGGAAAAGTGGGAGCAGGTGGCCTTTAGCCACAGTAGTGTCCAGGTCCTAGCAGAAGGATAGAAATCTAGTACAGAGAATCCTAATCCAGATAAAGTTTGAACACTGGGAACACTGGGACAAAAGACAGGACTGGGTTGGGTAGAGCTTGGACATTACAGAAGAAACAAACATTTTCATAGGCAATACCATGGTTATACAGGCAACATTTTGTCCAGGATTATATCAGGGACCAGACTGAAGCCCTAGTACAAAGTACTTGAGTCAATACTTTCTATACCCTGAGTGCAGAGTTCAACAATCAGCAAAAACAATTAATGAGTATGAATCATAAAAAGCTAATATGCATGTAGAGATAATAAATATGTCACCTCAGAAGAACAGAGAGACAAATTATGTACATGGAAAGTCTCAAAGGACTATATGACTTGGACTCAAATCCAAAACATCATAGAACAACTTAAAAAGTAGAAAAGAGCAAAAAAAATGAGTAAAAAACTGACTTGCAGGAAAATTATGAAAAAAAATGAACAAAGAAATCAACTTCTTTAGAAAAGTAAAAATAGCCAACTGGAAAAAGAATGCAATTATTCAAAAAAACACACAAAAAACCCCCAAACAACTTAAAAAAGAAATACATCTCATCTAAAATTCAAATCAGCCAAGTGGAAAGGGAATGCAACTCGTTAAAAATTAAAATTAACCAATTAAAATAAAGAAACAAAAACTACATGAAGAAAATAAAACCCTAAAAATTAGAACTGAACAAGTTGAAACCAATGAATCTATGAGATATCAAGATTCCATCAAATAAAGTAAAAAGACTGAAAAATTGAAGAAGTACCTTTTCAGAAAAGCAAACAACCTGAAAAATAGATACAGGAGAGATAATTTACAAATTATTGGCCTACCAGAAATGATAGATCAAAAAAAGAACCTTAAAGATATTTTACAGGAAAATATTAGGGAAAACTGCCCAAATAGACTAGATCAAGAAGATAAAAAAGCCTTTGGAAGAAAACACAGAATACCTGCAGAACGAGATCCCAGGATAATAACTCCAAGTTCTATAATAGCCAAATTTCAGAATTATCAAATAAATGAGAAAATACTGCATGCAACTGATAAAAAAGCAATTTAAATACAAGGGAAGTGCAATCAGAGTTACACAGAATTTATCAAACATTAATAGATCAGAAAGCCTGGAATGTGATATTTCAGATGGAAAAGGACCTTGGATTATAACCAAGAATTTACTACCCTGCAAAATTCAGCATACTCTCTCGAAGGAAAAGATGGATTTTCATTACAAAACAACTACCAAAATTTCTAAAAAGACCAGGAGTGAACAGAGAATTTGATTTTTGAAAATAAGACTGAACAAGGTAACATAAGGTAAATGGAATGGGGAAAAAATAAACAAATGTTAGTAAAGAAAATTAAATTCTATACAATTCTACAAGGAAGATAACATTTCTATTTGTATTTCTCTTAGAAAAGTTAAAGGGTGGCAGCTAGGTGGTACAGTGGATAGAGCACCAGCCCTGGAGTCAGGAGTACCTGAGTTCAAATCCAGCCTCAGACACTTAATAATTACTGAGCAGTGGCCTTGGGCAAGCCACTTAACCCAATTTCCCATGCAAAAAAAGGAAAAGTTAAAGGGTTGAACATCATTGCTGAGATGGTACTTCAAAATATGGATATGGTTGGTTCGTGTCCTTCATTATTGATGAAGACCAAAATGACATCACAATGTTTGAGACAAATTAAAGTGCATCCAAGGTGACTGATAAGACCAATATGTGTTCAGCATGCTTTATTTGTACTACAGGTCTGATACAAATAGTCCAGTGAACACTTAGGATGCTGATTCTAAAGTTATGATTCTTAATTCTGGCCAAGATGGTAGAGGATGAGCACTGTGCTAAGGTCTACTGATTTCCCCTCATAAATAAGATGAAATAAACTCAACAGAAATCTGATTGACAAAACCAAGATAAAGAAGCTTGATGAAGAATGTCTATCTCAAAGTTTATCTTTGGGTATTTGGGGTGACCTGGATGTATTTAGAAGAGACCCTTTTGGAAGAGGTGAGAGCCTAACTAGCCTAAGATCATTCCCAGAGGCATTGACTGTGAGAGCCATGGTCAGGGAACTAACTGGAGAGGAGGTGCTGACTGTAGGACTAACAGTCTGGGGTTTACTGGCAGGGCTGAAGGACAATTGCCAGTGCAGTGGAGTTGCAGACATCAATCTTCAGGACTCCTCTGGTCTGGAGGACTTCAGACTCCATCCGTTCATTTCAGCTTCCCAGAAATCAAACTCTTCCCAGAACAAACACAGTAACAGTCCCCCTCCTCCCTCCCCCACCCGGCACAGTTTTGGGCAGCAGAGCTCCCTCAGTTGTCAATAGGGAGAGTAATTACCTTAGCCCAGGGCACAGCCTACATTCTTCAAGCTAAAAAGTATCCAGCAACTTTGCTTACAACCTCCAGGCCAAGGGAAAGGGCCTCAAATCAAGATCACAGACACTACAGAGAAAGGAATGAGCATGACCAACTGGCCAGCCCGTATGGAGTTATTAAACTCAGTGAGCAAAGAATCCAGCACCTCCTAATGGCTGGCCCACTTGGAGTTATTAAACTCAGTGATTAAAGCCTCTAAGGATCCCAATACCAAACTTCTGCAAACCAGCCACGGCCCAACAAAAGATCTTAGGGAAATGAAGAAAAGCCAGTGAGACGGGGTCCATAGAAAAATTCTTAGAAGGAAAAGACCCAAATTTGGAGAGATCCAAAAGCTCTGAGGAGAAAAGGATCAGGTCTACAGCCCAGAAAAATTCCCTTGAAGAAATAAGGAAGGAGTTTAAAAATCAAATGGAAAATGTGGAAAAAAGAAACCCAAGAGAACATTGACATCTTGCAGCAAGAAAACAAATCCATTGGAAAATACAATTGGACAAATTAAAAATAAAATAATTCTCTCAAAACCTCAATTGGTGAAATGGAAAACTTTCAAAAATAGAATTGACCAATTGGAAAAGGAGTTGCAAAAGGTAAATTAAGAAAATTCTTCTCTAAAAAAAAGAATGGAGTCAGTAGACAGTAACTCTTCATGAGACAAGATTTTGTTAAACAAAACCAAAAGATTGAAAAGGTAGAAGAAAATATAAAATACCTTATTAGCAAAAAAAACTGACCTCCAGAATAGATTAAGAAGGGACAACCTGAAAACATTGAAAAGAGCCTGGAATTAATATTACAGTATTTAGTGATCGAAAATTGTCCTTACATCATGGAACTAGACAGCAAAGTAGTTATTAAAAGAAAACATCAATCCCCTCCTCGAAGAGATCCTAAAATGAAAATATCAAGGAATACTGTGGCCAAATTCCTGAATTATCAAATAAAAGAAAAAATCCTGCTAGCAGCCAGAAAGTAATAATATAAATACCAAGGAGCCACAGTAAGGATTATGCAGGACCTGGATTCATTAACATTAAGGGATCAAAGGGCCTGGAATGCGTTAATCTGAAGAGCAAGGGAGCTTGGAACACAGTGAAGAATCTACTGTCCAGCAGAGCTGAGTCTTCCCTTCCAGGGGAAAAGATGGACATTTAACAAAATGAGAGATTTCCAATATTTCCTGATTAAAAGATCAGTGATAAATAGAAAATCTGGACATCAAACAGGAGTCTCAAGAGACACATGAAAGGGTTAAAAAAATAAAGGGAAAAACTGCTATCCAATAAGATGAAGCTGGCTATATTCCAACCTGAGAAATTGTAACTCTATTAGAGAGAATATACTTAGTCAGAAGTGATGGTCAATCATGACTTATTCTTGAGACTGTTACCCAAGAAGATGAAGCTGGCTATATCCCTACATGGGAGAAACACTCTAATAACTCTCAAGTAATGAAACACTGTTAGGGAGATTTTACTTAGCCAGAAGTGATAGACACATAACATTTCTATGACTGAGAGAGAATGATTTAAAAACAATACCTCCTTAAAAGGGGGGACAGTAAGGAGATGGGAGAATAGAGGAGACTTAATGGGGAAAAATCTCATTACTTTCAGACGTACAAAAGACATGTTGTAATAGAGGGGAAGAAGGAAGGAAGGAAGTGAGAACCACTTGAATCTTCTCATTAGACTTGGCTTAAATTTAACTTACACTCATTTAAGTTAAGAAACTTATCTTGCCTTTCAATCATCAAAAGGGGAAAAGGGAGGGGGCATGCTGAGATGGAGAAAAAAGGGAACTAACAAAAATAAGGGAAGGAGGAAGAGGAAAAGGGAAATGGGAAAGAATGGGGAGGGCTATTGATATAGGAGGGCAAACACACTGAAGATGGCAGTATTCAGAAACAAATACTTGGGGATGTGGATAAAGGGACAAAAGGGGAAAAATCCAAACAGACAGAAGATAGCATGGGGGACCATAAAGAGTTAGTAATTATAACATTGACTGTGAATGGGATGAACTCTCCCTTAAAACATATATGAATAGCAGAGTGAATTAAAAACCAGAATCATACAATATGTTACTTACAAGAAACTCATTTGAAGCAGATATATATATATATATATATATATATATATATATATATATATATATATATAGTAAAGCAAAAGTTGGAACAAAATATATTTTGCTTCAACTGAAGTAAAAAAAAGAAGGGGTGGCAAACCTTCTCTCAGACAAAGAAGCTGAAATAATATACAGCTTTAAAAGGGATAAGGAAGGAAACTATATCTGCCTTAAATTTACCATGGACAATAAATTTCAATACTAGTTATGTATGCACCCAATGGTATAAACATTCAAATTTTTAGACAATAAGTTGAAATAACTACAGGACGACAATAGAAAGCAAAACTCTATTGGAGGGAGACCTTAACCTCCTGGTCTCAGATTTAGATAAATCAAATCATAAAATAAACAAAAATGAAGTTAAGGAGGCAAATAGGTTGGTAGAAAAACCTAGATATCACAGACTTATGGAGAAAACTGAATGGGAAGAGAAAGGAATATACTTCTTTTTTTCTTTAGTTCATGGCACTTACAGAAATATTGACCATGTACTAGAGCATAAAAACCAAAAGGAACAATTGTAGAAAGGCAGAAATAGTGAACACTTCTTTCTCAGATCATAATGCAATAAAAATGAATGAATATTGGGCCAGGGAGATATAGACATAGAACCTATTGGAAACTTAAAAAAACTCATTTTAAAGAATGAGTTGGGGGCAGATGGGTGGCACAGTGGATAGAGCACTGGCCCTGGAATCAGGAGTACCTGAGTTCAAATCCAGCATCAAACACTTAATAATTACCTACCTGTGTGGCCTTGGGCAAGCCACTTAACACCATTGCCTTGCAAAAAAAACCCCAAATAACCTAAGAATGAGTTGGTCAAGCAACAAATTATAGAAAGACTTAATTATTTCATCCTAGATAATGACAATAATGAAACAGCATATCAAATCCTATGGGATACACTGAAGGCAACTGTCAGGGGTATATTGTATCTTTAAATGCTTATATGAATGAATTAGGAAAAGAAGAAATCAATGAATTAAATATGTAACTAAAAATTAGATGAAAGAACAAATTAACCCCCCCAATTAAATACCCAATTAGAAATTCTAAAACTTAAAGGAGAAATTAATAAAATCGAAAGCAAGAAATCTATTGAACTAATGAATGAAACCAAGTGTGGGTTTTATGAAAAAAAACAATAAAATTGATAAATCTCTGGTCAATTTGATTAAAAAATGAAACAAGAAAACCCAATGAGGAGGAAATTAAAACAATAATTCAGGAATTATTTTGCCCAACTGCATGTCAATGAATTTGACAATCTAAGTGAAATGGACAAATGTTTACAAAAATATAAATTGCTCAGTTTTAATGAAGAGGAAATTAAAAACCTAATAAACCCTATCTCAAAAAAAAAAAAAAAACGAATTCAGCAAGCCATTTCTGAAATCCCTAAACAAAAATCTCCAGGGCCATATGGATTCGCAAGTTAATTGTATCAAACATTTAAGGAACAATTGGTTCCACTTCTATATAAAATTTTTGGAAAAATAGGTAAACACAAAACTCTGCTTATCTCTTTCTATGACAACAATATGGTGCTGATACCTAAACCAGGAGGAGATAAAACAGAGAAATAAAATTATAGACCTATCTCCATGATGAATATAGTAGCAAAAATCTTGAATAAAATCTTAGGAAAATGATTACAACAAGTTATGAGTAGGGTAACACATTATCATCAAGTAGGGTCTATTCCAGAAATTCAGGGTTGGTTCAATATTAGGAAAACTGATAGTATTAGCATTATATCAGTAAAAAAGCTATTAGAAATCATAAGATTATATAAATAGATACTAAAATGCTTTAGACAAAATACAGCACCCATTCCTACTAGGAACACTATAGAATGTAGGAATAAATGAATTGTTCCTTAGAATAATAAGCAGTAACTATCTGAAATCATCAACAAGCATTATATTCAATGGAAACAGGCTAAAGGCATTTTCAACTAAATCAGGCATGAAACAAGGATGCCCATTATAACTACTGCTTTTCAATATTTTCTTAGAATTTTTAGCTTTACAGAATGAGCAGAACCATAGATACACTGTACACACTGACAGTGCTATGGGGGTGATGATCAAACTTGATGGACTCGCTCATTTCATCAATGCACCAATCAGGGAAAGTTTTGGGCTTTCTGTGATGGACAATACCATCTGTATCCAGAGAAATAATTGTGGAATTTAAACAAAGAAAAAAGACCTTTAATTTAGGAGAAAAAACATTATCTTACCATGTAATTTTGCTATTTCTTATACTTTACTTTTCTTCCTTAAGGATATGATTTCTCTCATAACATTCAACTTAGATCACTATATACCACAGAAACAATGTAAAGACTAACAGACTGCCTTCTGTGGGGGGTGAGGCGAGGGAAGCAATATTAGGGGAAAATTTGTAAAACTGAAAATAAATGAAATCATTAAAAAAACGCAAAAATAAATTACAAGAAATGGTTGCTTCATTAGTGAGAAAAGAAAAAGAAACTGAAGGAATTAGAATAGGGAAGGAAGATACAGAACTCTCACACTTTGCAGATGACATGATGAACTTGAGAATCCCAAAAGTCCCTAAAAAACTACTAGGAAATAACTAACAATTTTAACGAAGTCCCAGTATATAAAATAAACCCTCATACAGTCTCAAAATTTCTATATATGACTAACAAGATGCAGCAGAAAGATTTAAAATGAGAAATCCCATTCAATGTAACCTCAGACAACATAAAACACCTGGGAGTCTACCTGCAAAGGGAGGCTCAAAATCTTTTTTGTAAACAATTACAAAACACTCCTCAGACATATAAAATCAGATTTACATAACTGGGCACACATCAACTGCTCATGGGCAGGTCGAGCTAATATATTAAATATGACAATTCTACCTAAACTACTTGTTTTGTGCCCTGTCAAACAAAATTCCAAAAAATTCCAAAATTACTTTGAGTTAGAATAAGGTGGGGTGGCTAGGTGGCAGAGTGGATAGAACACCAGCCCTGGAGTCAGGAGTACCTCAGTTCAAATCTCATCTCAGACACTTAATAATGACCTAGCTATGTGGCCTTAGGAAAGCCACTTAACTCCATTGCCTTTCAAAAAACCCTAAAGAAATGAAAAAGTTGTAAGTAAATTCATAGGGAGAAGTAAAAAGTGAAAATTTTCCAGAGACTCAATGAAATAAAGTTCAAAAGAAGGTGTCTTAGTCTTACCAGATCTCAAATTATATTATAAAGCATCAGTCATTAAAACTGTCTGGTATTGGCTAAGAAATAGAGTGATGTATCACTGGAATAGACAATAGTAGAGAATGATTATTATAATATGCTGTTTGATAAACCCAAAGATTATTGGAATAAAAACCCTCTCTTAAATAAAAATTGTTGGGGAATTTGGAATTTCATAAGGAAAAACTTAGAATAAACCCATATCTCATACCCTATATCAAGATAAGTTCAAAATAGATACAAGATTTAAGACATAAAAAATAATATTATAAGCCAAACTAGAAGACCAAGGAGTAGTTTACCTTTTAGATCTATAGAAAGGAAAGCAGTTTATGACTAAGGAAGAGATGGAGAACATCATTAGAAACAAAATAAACAATTTTGATTTCATTAAATTATAAAGCTTTTGCACAGTTAAAACCCCTGTAAGCAAGATAAAAAAATGTAGTAAACTGGGAAACAATTTTTACAACTAGTATTTCTGACAAAGGATTCATTTCTAAAATATACATAGAATAGAGTATAATTTAAAAAAAACCCAAACCATTCCCCATTTGACAAACAGTCAAATGATAAGCCAATGCAATTTACAGATGAGAAAATCAAAGCTATCCACAGTCATATGAAAAACTGGTCTAAATCTTTACTTCTTAGAGAATTTCAAATTAAAGCATTTCTGAGGTAACACACCACACCTCTCAGACTGGCCAATATGACCAGAAAGGACAATGTTCAGTGTTGCAAGGGGTGTGGGAAATCTGGGACACTAATGCATTGTTGGTGGGGCTGTGAACTAATCCTATCTTTCTGGAAAGCAATTTGGAATTATACCCAAAGGACAGAAAAAATGTGCATACCCTGTGATCCAGCAATAGCACCACTGGGTCTACATCTTGAAGAGATCATGAAAAAAGTTAAAAATATTGCTCATGCAAAAATATTTATAGAAACTCTGTTTTTAGTGGCAAAATATTGGAAATTATGTGAATGTCCTTCAAGTTAGTAATGGCTTAACAAATTTTGATATATGTATGTCATGGAACACTATAGTTCTCTTAGAGACTCGGAGGGATGGGAATTCAGGAAAGCCTGCAATAATTTGCATGAACTGATGCTGAGCTACATGAGCAGCACCAGAAAAAACATTCTATACCCTAAGAGCTACATGGGGGTGATGATCAAACTTGATGGACTTGCTCATTTCATCAGTGCAACAATCATGGGCTTATCTGTGACAGAGCATACCATCTGTATCCAGAGAAAAAATTTTGTGGAGTTTGAACAAAGACCAAAGACTATTACCTTCAATTTAGAAAAAATAATGTTATATTATTATGTAATTTTATTTTATTTTTCTTCCTTAAGGATATGATTTCACTCTCATCACATTCCACTTAGATGAATGTATACCATGGACACAATGTAAAGACTAACAGACAATCTTCTGTGGCGGTTGGGGGGAGAGAAGTAAGAATAGGGGAAAAATTGTAAAACTGAAAATAAATAAAATCTTTCTTAAAAAAATGAATTCTTCCAAACATTTAAGGAACAATTAATTACAATTCTCCATAAACCATTTTAAAAATAGCAGAAGAAATTTGGCCAAATTCCATTTATCACACCAATATTTTGCTGATACCTATTATTGGAAGAACCAAAATACACAGAAAATTATAGACCAATCTCTCTAAAGAATATTAATGCCAAAATTTTAAAATAATTTTAGCAAAAGATTACAGCAAGTTATTACTATGACAATATGTAATGATCAGGTAGAACTTATACCACATAGGCAAAGATGGCTCAATATTAGGAAAATAATCAACATACTTGAATATATTAATAACAAAATCAATAGATATATGATTATCTCAATAGATGCTGAATAAATCTTTGAGAAAATAGAACATCCAATATACTAGTGTATAGGATTAAATGCTGTTTTTCCTTTAAAATAAGAATCAGAATCTATTTAAAACCATCATCAAATATTATATATCATGGGGAGTATTTCCAATAAGATCAGGAGTGAAGCAAGGATGCCTATTTTCACCATTAATTTTCAATATACTATTTCAAATGTTGGCTTTAACAATAAGAGGAAAAAGAAATTGAAGAAATTAGAAATGACAATGAGGATAAAAATTTTCATTCTTTGCAAATGATAGTATGATATACTTAGAGAATCTGAGAAAATCATCTAATAAAACGTTTGAACAAATTAATGAATTCAGTAAAGTAGTAGGAATTAAAATAAATCCACATAATCATTAACATTTTATATACAGCAAAGTACAAGAGCTAGAAAGAGACATTGCATTTAAAATAACTGCAGACAACATAAATATTTGGGAATCTACCTCCCAAACAAACCCAGAAACTGTATGAACACAATCATAAAACATTGTTCAAGCAAATAAATTCTGACCCAAGCAATTGGAAAATTTTCTACTGCTCATGGTGAGGTAGTGCTAATATAATAAATACTGACAAATCTATCCTAAATAAATTATTTATTCAATTCCATATGAATCAAACTAAATAAGTATTTTACCAAGGTAGAAAAAAAAAAGAGTAACAAAATTCATTTGGAGGTACAGAATTCAAGAATAACAAGGGAACTCATGAAAAAAATGTAAAGGAAGTTGGTCTTGCTCTACCAGATCTAAAACTGTGCTATAAAGCAGCACTTATGAAAACTGTTTGATACTGATTAAATAATAGTGTAATGAGGGGTGCTTAGGTAGCACACTGTATAGAGCACCAGCCCTGGAGTCAGGAGTACCTGAGTTCAAATCTGACCTCAGACACTTAATAATTACACAGCTGTGTGGCCTTGGGCAAGCCACTTACCCCCATTACCTTGCAAAAACTAAAAAAAAAAATAGAGTAATGGATCAGTGGGTTAGGACAGGTACAAAGAATCTACTGTTTTACAAATTCAAAGAAATTAGCTTCTGGGATAAAAACTCACTATTTAACCAAAATTGTTGAGGAAACTGGAAAATATTATGACAAAAATTATCCTAAATGCATATCTCACACCTTATACCAAAATCAGGCCAAAATGGCTACAAGTTTTGGACATAAAGGAGGAAACTATAGACCATTTAACAGATCAAGAAATACTCTATTTTCCAGATGTATGGAAAGAAAGAAATTTATGACTAAAAATGAAATACAATACATTATAAATAACAATACAGATGATTTTGATTATATTAAATTAAAAGGTTTTTGCACTAATAAAATCAAAGCTGTCAAGTTTGAAAGCATAATAACAAACTGGGAAAAAATTTCACAGCTAATTATTTTATTAAGGATCTTATTTCTGAAATAGAGAGAAATGAATCAAATTCTTAAAGTTACATGTCATTCCCTAATTGATACTTGGTCAAAGGTTAGGAAGATACAGTTTTCAAACAAAGAATTTAAAGTTATAGATATTCAAATGAAGAAATGCTCCAAATAATAACTGATTAGAGAAATGCAAATTAAACCAACTATTAGGTACCACCAAATTTATAAATGTTAGAGAAGCTGTGGGAGGATTGGGACATTGATGCATTGGTGGTGGAGATGTGAACTGATCTAACCATTCTGGAGAGCAATATGGAAATGTGCTCAAAGATCAATAAAACTTGTCATACCCTATGACCCATAAAAATCATTACTGGCCTATATCCAGAAAAAAAATTTCAAAAAATTTTGGGAAAAATCCCATGAGTTCCAAAATTTTCATAGCAACTCCGTTTGTATTGGCAAAGAATTTAAAATTGAGTACCAATTTTGTGTCATTAAAGGAATTTGACGGAATGAAATTTATTGGGGAATGGCTGAGTAAGTTATGGTACATAATTGCTATGGAGTACTATTGTTCTTTAAGAAATCAAGAATGGTCGGATTTTATAGAAGATTGGAATGAATTACAGGACCTGATGCTGAGTGAAAGGACCAAGAAAACTTTGTCCACATTAGCGACAACACTGTGATTTGATCAACTTTGATGGAAGAAGTTCCTCTAAGCAGTTCAGAGAGCTAGGACAACCTTGAGAGATCTCTTATGGACAATACTATTCACATCAAGAGGAAGAAAAACAAACAAATCAAAAAAAAATCTACAGAATCTGTATGAACACTATGCTTATTTTTTTTCTTGGTTTTCCTTCCTATCTCAAGGTTTTCTTTCCTTTCCTATAGTCCTAATTCCTCATACAGAAAATGACTTATCTGAAAACATGGTAAAACCAAATGTATAAATACAGTATACACCAGACTGTTTGCCACTGAGGGGAGGGTGGTAGGAAGGGAGACTACCATAAAAGTATGGAATTTATAAATATGTATATGCATTTGGATAAATATTGTAAAACTTCCATATCATGTAACTGGAAAAATAAAATTAAATAGCAATTGGAAAACATTCATTTTTTAAAATGTTCACCCTTCTTTCAATCTCACCTTGTTCAATAAGACAAAAAGAAATTAGATATAGGTAAAGCATGCACAATCATGTTTAAACATTTTCATGTTAGTGTTGTTGTAAAAGAAAAATCTGAACAAAAGTGAAAAATCAAGCAAAGAAAACAAATTTAAAGTGAAAATACTATGCTTTGATCCGCATTCAGATTCCAAAGTTCTTTCTCTGGGTATGGATGATATTTCCCATAATATGGCTTTTAGAATTGTTCTTTTATCACTGTAATGTTGAAAAGAGCGCAGTCTGGCATTGTTGAGGTTTATACAATGCTGCTTTAACTACTTACAGTATTCTGGTTTTGCTCATTTTATCATCTCATCTAAATCATTCTAGTAATTTTTTTCTGAAATCTGTTTACTTATCATTTCTTATCAAGAATTGTATTCCATCACATTCCTATATCCCAACTTGTTTAATTATTCCCCAATTGAAGGACATCCCCTTCATTTACATTTTTTGCTATCACAGAAAGAGATAATATAATCTTGATGTATGTGTGAGTGTTTTTTACTTTTTATTGATTTCATTGGGATATAGTCCTAGTAGTGGTATTGTTAAGTTGAATGAAATGCAAAGTTTTATAGTCCTTCTGGTGTACTTCCAAAGTGTTCTCCAGAATGTTTGGATAAATTCACAACTGCACCATCAATGAATTAGTGTCCCAGTTTTCTCATATCCCATCCAAAATTTGACATGTTCTTTTTCTGGACTATAAGTCTATCTGATGGATGTGTGCTGAGACCAAAGAGTTGTTACATTTCTCTAAACAATAGTGATTTTGATTATTTTTACATAAAATATAGGTAGCTTTAATTTCCTCATACAAAGTATTGAGTTCTTATCCCAGAACTTGAATCTTTCAGTAAATTACTAAAGTCATTGAATATTGTTTCTTTTGTACCTAACCTTTTCCATTGATCCACCACTCTATATCTTAACCACTAGCAAATCATTTTGATGATTGCTGCTTTAAAATACAATTTTAGATTTAGTACAGCTAAGCTAACTTCCTCTCCATTTTTCCAAGACTCTCTTGATATTCTTGATCTTTCCTTCTTCTAGATGAATGTTATTAATTTATGAGCACAATAAAATAATTTGATTTTGGTAAGGCACTGAATAAGTAGAAGAATTTAGTTAAAATTGTCATTTTATTATATTAACTTGGCCTAACCATAAGCAGCACATATTTTCCCAACTGTTTAGATCTAGCTTAATTTTTATTTCTGGTATAAATCCCACCTGGTCATTGTTTATAATACTAGTGAATAAATTACTGCATTCTCTTTGTTAAGATTTCATTTAAAATTTGTGCATATTCATTAGGGAAATTGGTTTATAATTTTCTTTAATTTAGCTCTTCCTTGTTTAGGTATGAGTACCAATTTTGTGTCATTAAGGAATCTGGTGGAATGAAATCTTCATCTATTTTTATCCAATTAGTTTATGGAAATAATGATTAATTGAATATTTGGTAGAAATTATTTGTAAATACATCAGAATATTGGAGATTATTTTCTTTTTTAATAAATATGTTTTTGTTTCCAAATTATATACAATAATAATTTATATCAATCAGTTTTTTAAAGTTTTTTTTAACATTCATCCATAAGCATATGAAAAATTTTAACTAACAATTCCTTTCGCACCCCCCTCCCCTCAGTGACAAATGTCAGATTAACATTGTACATGCATGATAAACATGTTTACAAATTAGTCATTTCAGTTTAGGGCATTAGGATTAAGGGGAAAAGATACATAAGAGAAGATTTTTTAAAGTGTTCCTCAGATGTCGAAGGATTGTTTTTTTGTTTTTTTTTTTTGTATGGGGATAACATTGTCCATAGCTGCTCTAATTTCCTAGCTTTCTGACAAGCTGAGATGAGCTGCTTCCATCAAAGATGATAATCTCACAAAATTGTTGTTAATGTGTACATTATTCTCTTTGTTCAATTATTTTTTGCAAGATTTTGAATTCCCCCCCCTTTCCCTTTCCCTCTCCCTCCCCCCAGCAGAAGGCAATCTGATACTCCTTGCATTGTCCCCATGATATGCATAGATCAATATTAAATGTGTTGAGAAAAAATAAATCCTTAAAGAAGAAAGAAAATATTAGGGATAGAAAAAATTTGTACTACTTAAAGACAACTTTTTGAATATTGAAGATAATAATCTTTGGTCTCTGATCAAACTCCACAGTACTTTCTCTGGATATTGAAAATATTCTCCAGTAAAGAAACACCGAAACTTTTCATGACAATTGCACTGATGTAGTAAGCAAATACATCAAGATTGCTCATCACAACACACTGTTGTTAAGGTGTACAATGCCATTCCAATTCTACTCATCAAAATCAGTATCAATTCATGCAAGTCTTTTCAAGCTTCTCTAAAATCCTATCCCTCAGGGTAGCTAGGTGGCAAAGTGGATAGAGCACCAGCCCTGGAGTCAGGAGGACCTGAATTCAAATCCAGCCCCGACACTTAATAATTATCTAGCTGTGTGGCCTTGGGCAAACCACTTAACCCCATTTGCCTTGCAAAAAAAAAGGTAAAAAGAAGAAAATAAAACCATAAAAGTTAGAATTGAACAAATAGAAACAAATGAATCTATGAGACACCAAAATTCCTTCAAATAAAATAAAAAGGATGAAAAAACTGAAGAAAATGTAAAGTACCTTTTAAGGAAAATAAATGATCTGGAAAAACAGATCCAGAGAAACAATCTACAAATCATCACACTACCAGAAAGCAAAGATCAAAAAAAAAAAAAAAAAGAACCTGGAAAACAACATGCAGGGAAAACTGTCCAAAACTGCTAGGAACAAGAAAACAACATTACTGAAAAAAAATCCACAGAATATCTCTAGAAAGCAATTCCAGGATAAAAACTACAAGTACTGTTATAGCAAAATTCCAGAATTCACAAATAAAGGACAGAATATTGTAAGAAGCAAAAATAAAACAATTCAAATACAAAGGAGGAGACACAATCAGAATCACATTATCAGCCCCAATACCGAAGGATCAGAAGACCTGGAATACCATATATCAGAGAGCAAAGGACCTGGGATTACAACCCAGAATCGACTACCCTGAAAAATTCAGCCTGTATTGTCAGGGTAACAGGTGGGTATTTAATGATATAGCGGACTTCCAAAATTTCCTGACAGAAAGACCAGAACTGAACAGAGAATTCAATGCCAAACACATGACTCAAGAGTTTCATAAAAAAGGTAAATGAAAGGTAAATGAAAAGGGAAAAAAAAAAACAAGACAAAACAAAGCAAACGTTGGCTAAGAACATCAAATTGTATACAACCCTGAATAGGAAGATATAACACTTCTAATTCTTTTGAACTTTACTTTTCCAAGGGTGTTTAAAGAGTCAGATATATTTGAAAAGCCTGAACTTAAGGTATATGTGCATAGTTGCATCTTTTCTCTCCATTGAAGAAGTCCAAGATGACTACACTATGTTTGAGACAAAAAGCCTTGATGAAAATCAAGAATTTTAACTATATATTTTTTTGATTGCAGACCTTCTGACTTTATTTTTTAAAAGATTTTATTTATTTTGAGTTTTACAATTATTCCCCTAATCTTACATCCCTCCCCCCACCCCCCCACAGAAGGCAATTTGTCAGTCTTTACATTGTTTTCATGGTATACATTGATCCAAATTGAGTGTGATGAGAGATAAATCATATTCATAATGTATAAGAGATCAGACAATAAGATATCAGGTTTTTTTCCCCTTGGTCTTTGTTTAAACTCCACAGTTGTTTCTCTGGATACAGACGGTATCCTTCATTGCAGAGAGCACCAAATTGTCCCTGATTGTTGCAGTGATGGAATGAGCAAGTCATTGCCCCATGTTACTGTTAGGGTGTACAGTGTTTTTCTGGTTCTGCTCATCTCACTCAGCATCAGTTCATGCAAATTCCTCCAGGCTTCCCTGAATTCCCATCCCTCCTAGTTTCTAATAGAACAATAGTGTTCCATGACATACATTTACCACAGTTTACTAAGCCATTCCCCAATTGAAGGACATTTACTTGATTTCCAATTCTTTGCCACAACAAACAGGGCTGCTTTTTCCGCATCTATTGATATGATCATATAATTTGTGATAGATTTTTTGTTTATATAATTGATTATACTAACAGTTTTCTTAATATTAACCCAACCCTGCATTTCTGGAATGAATCCTTCTTGGTCAAAATTATCCGAGTGATAACTTTTAACTGTTTTACTAAAATTTTATTTAATATTTTTGCATCTATATTCATCAGGGAGATAGGCCTATAATTTTATTTCTCTGTTTTAACTCTTCCTGGTTTAGATATCAGCACCATATTGGTTTCATAGAAAGAGTCAGGCAGAGTTCCATCTTCCCCTATTTTTCCAAGGAGTTTATATAGAATTGGAACCAATTGTTCCTTAAATGTTTGGTAGAATTCATTGTGAAATCATCATACCATGGAGACTGTTTCTTAGGGAGTTCAATGATAGCTTGTTGAATTTCTTTTTCTGAGATAGGTTTGTTAATTATTTAAACTCCTCTTCATTTAACTTGCACAACTAATATTTTTGAAAATATTCATACATTTCATTTAGATTGTCAAATTTATTGGCAAAGAGATGAGCAAAATAATTCTGAATTATTATTTGAATTTCCTCCTCATTGGTAGTGGGTTCACCTTTTTCATTTAGGATACTAGCAATTTGATTTTCTTCTTCCTTTTTTTTAAATTAAATTGACCAGAGGTTTATCAATTTTATTGGTTTTTTTTTTTCATAAAACCAACTCTTGCCTTTTTTATTAATTCAAGTTTTTTTTTGTTTTTGATTTTATTACCTTCTCCTTTGATTATTATAATTTCCAATTTGGTATTTAATTGGGGATTTTAAATTTGTTCTTTCTCTAATTTTTTTAGTTGCATATTTAGTTCATTGATTTCCTCTTTCTCTAATTTAGTCATGTAAGTATTTAAAGATATAATATATCCCCTGACAGCCACTTTGAGTGAATCCCATAGGCTTTTGTATGTGTTTCATTATTGTTATTATATGGGATAAAATAATTAATTTTTTCTATAATTTGTTATTTGATCCACTCATTCTTTAAAATGAGATTATTCAGTTTCCAATTAGTTCTGGGTCTATATCTCCCTGGCCAAATATTGCATATGACTTTTATTGCATTGTAATCTAAGAAAAATGTATTCACTATTTCTGCCTTTCTGTAGTTGATCATTAGGTTTTGTTCCCTAGTACATGGTCAAGTTTTGTATAAGTGCCATGTACTGCAGAGAAAAAGGTATATTCCTTTCTATTCCAATTCACTTTCCTCCATAGGTCTATCATATGTAGGTTTTCTTACCATCTATTTACTTCCTTAACTTTTTCTTCTTTATGTTATGATTCAATTTATCTAGATCTGAGATCGGGAGGTTGAGCTTTTGTACAAATGATGTTTTTTGCCCTTTTTCATCATATCTTCAGGGTACAGACACAGTAGTGGTATTGCTGGATCAAAAGTACCCATTTTTGTTGCCTTTTGGGCATAATTCCAAATTGCTCTCCAGAAAGGTTGGATGAGTTCACAGTTCTGCCAACAATGTATTAGTGTCCCAGAATACCCACATCTCTTCCAACATTGATCAACAGATTGTATGAATGCTCTGCTGGTATGTATACATTTTCCATTCTGGTCATATTGGTTAGTCTGAGAAATGTGATTTGGTACCTCAGGGATACTTTAATTTGCATTTCCCTAATAATTAATGATTTAGAGCAATTTTTTCACATGACTATTGTTGATCCAATTATTCTGAAGAACTATGCAATTGATTTGATCTAGCAATACCACTACTAAGTCTGTATCTCAAAAAGATTATTAAAAGAAGGAAAGACCCACAAGCTGAAAGATTCTTTTTTTGGGGTGGCTAATGATTGAAAATTGAGGGGATGTTCATCAATTGGGAATGAATGCAATGGGATATTATTATCATATTATAAATTATGAGCAGGTAGATTTCAGATGAACTGATATTCATTGAAATGTGCCAAATCAGATGTACATTGCAAATAGTGATAGTAACATTGATTGGTGATCAATTATGATAGACATAGTTCCTCTCAGCAATACAGTGATCAAAGACAATTTAATAACACATGATAGAAAATGCAATCCGTATTGATAGAAAGAACTATGGAATCTGAATGCAAATCAAAGCATGATAGTTTTATAATTTTAAATAGTGTTTGTTTCTTTTTGTTTATCCCTTTTGTTTTGATTCTTCTTTCACAATGTGACCAATATCAGAAAATGTGTAGCATGCTTATGCATATATAAACACTATCAGATCTATTTTAGGGCAGGAGGAAGGAAGAGTATAGGGGAGAAAAGTTTATAAGATGAATGTTGACATCTAGGTTTAAAAAAATTGGAAAAATAAAAAAAGTTTCAAAAAATTAAAATTAGTTTGTTAAAATGCATATTGCAATTGTAAATTAAGTTAATGTCCTTAAATTGTGGAAGGGCTTAACAAACTGTGGTATATGTATGTCATGGAACACTATTGTTCTATTAGAAACCAGGAAGGATGTGAATTCAGGTAAGCCTGGAAGGATTTGCATGGACTGATGCTGAGGGAGATGAGCAAAACCAGAAGAACATTGTACACCCTAACAAATATTTTCAATACATTTCACTATGATTCCATCTGCTATCCCACTAAATATGATAAAATTCGAGTTCATTCAATTAGTACATAAACATATAGCTCTGGAATAGGAATTATATATGGACATGAACTGAGTATAAAAATGAAAAATAAAAAGGAGAAAGAATTAGATTCTATTTAGGATTTTTTTTTGTGATTTCAATGATCCCAAGCTGCTTTCCTATATAATAAAACATCTTTTTAACACAAATATTCTTTAAATGGTATTGTATAATTGCTAGTATTGTACCATAGTTACTGAAAAATCAAAATCACAAGTGATTGAAAGGTCAGTGGAGAGATTCATAATGTGAGAAAACAGGTTGAAATCCATTTCCAACAATGCCCCATGTTCATCAAAAAGCAAAAGGCTTGTTTTCCAGGAAATAAGTTTTTAGAGGTTGAGGTGGTTTCATAGAAAGTAAAAGGTTTAACAGATAGACAGTATTAGTGCTGAGCTGATATGCATACAATATTAGAAAACCTAGAAGGTTTGCATCCTTTGGACATATTTATTGAAAAACATGCACAGGATTCACAAAGGGTGATAAGAGTTAGCTAGATAGACTGATTGAAAAAAGGAGTCTCCCAGGTTGGCAAGATAATTTTAGATAATAGAGATTTAATGACTCTTGTTCCTTTCTTGTTCATTTGCCTAGAGGGCAAATGCTCCCTAAATGGCTGATTAATATTAGCATCATGTCACTAAAATAAAGTGAAGTTCTGTTTAAATTGAAGGATAGAATATCAGGATTATGTCCTAAAACCATGAGAAATATCCTGGAGCATCACTTCCTCTTCACTCTTAAATGATCAAATACAATGGAATTTTTTTAAGGTTTGTAGGAAAACACCTGTCAAAAAGAAGTAAAAAATCCATTCCTATTTTCTTTTCCATTACTAACATTCATATTTCTAAAGGACCAACGACAATGAATCTTCAGTAACTATTATTATAAGCACCAGTGGTCTTTATCATCAGAATATCTTCAGCAAACTGTTATGATGTTGAAAACTCAATTACAATTGACTATACAGATCAAAAGCATTTTCTATGTCACTTAAAAAAATCTAATCTTCCAGAAAGCTTCTATTGATCACCCTGTTTTCCTTACTGATCTTTTCTCATTACTTTTTTGTTACACTGAATTTTCCTGGCTCTCCTATCCCTCTGATTAATACCTCCTAATCTTCATTGTTTAGATGCTCATGAAGGTTACATCTATTCATAAAATGTTTTATTTGTTTGTTTGTTTGTTTGTTTGTTTGTTTACTATTCCAACTACATGCAATGGTAGTTTTCAACAATCAATTTTTAAAGGTTTTGGTTTCACATTTATTCCCTCCTTCTCTTCAATAGAACCATATTACTCACATGGTGAAAGGAGAATCAAATCAAAATGGGAAAAAATAACAGAGAGAAAAAGCAAAATACATTATGAAAACTTTTAAAAATTGAAGATAGTAAGCTTTGCAATCCATAGTCATATGAAAAATTGATCTAAATCATTACTTATTAGGGAAATGGAAGTTAAAACATCTCTGAGGTACCACCTCACACCTCTTAGACTGTCTAATATGACCAGAAAGGACAATATTCAATGTTGGAAGGGATGTGGGAAATCTGGGACACTAAAACATTGTTGGTGGAGCTGCAAACTAATCCAAAGTTTCTGGAGAGCAATTTGGTATTACATGCAAAGAGCAACAAAAATGAGCAAACCCTTTGATCTAGCAATATCACTACTGGTTCTATACTCTGAAGAGATGATGAAAAAGAGTAAAAACATCACTTATACAAAAATATCCATAGCAACCATGTTTGTGCTGGCAAAGAATTTGAAATTAATTAAATGTACTTCAATTAGGGAATTGCTTAACAAAGAGTGGTATATGTATGCCATGGAACACTATTGTTCTATTGGAAAACAGGAGGGATGGGATTTCAGGGAATCCTGGAAGGATTTGCATGAACTGATACTGAAGGAAATAAGCAGAGCCAGAACACTGTACACCATAACAGCAACATGAGGATGATGATCAAACTTAATGGACTTGCTGATTCCATCAGTGCAACAATCAGGGACAATTTTGGGCTATCTGCGATGGAGAATACCATCTGTATCCAGAGAAAGAATTGTGGAGTTAGAACAAAGACCAAGGACTATTACCTTTGATTTAGAGAAAAAAAAAAAACTGGTATCTTATTATGTAATCTTACTATCTCTTATACTTCATTTTTCTTCCTTAGGGATATAATTTCTCTCTCATCACATTCAGTTTGGATCAATGTATACCATGGAAACAATGTAAAGACTGGCAAATTGCCTTTTGTGGGAGGTGGGGGAGGGAAGTAAGATTAGGGGGGGAATTGTAAAGAAACGAAATAAATTCTTTAAAATGAAAAAAAAATATTAAGCTTTGGTCTGCATTTGAAATCCATTTTTTCTCTGTATATGATTTTTTTAATTGCACAGGCCTTTTAGAATCATCTTTGACTTTTGTACTGCACAAATGAACAAGTCTATTTGAGTTGATTTTCATTCACTTCTGCTGTTGGTATACACATCATTCTTCTGGTTCTGCTCACTTTACACAGCCTTGGTTCACACAAGTCTTTCCAGGGTATTCTGAACACCCAACCCCCATGATTTCTTTTAGGACAATATTTTCCCATCACCTTCTTCTCACATATTATATATATATATATATATATATATATATATATATATATATATATATATATATATATATATATATTATATATATATATATTATATAAAACACAATTTATTTATTTATTCCCCAGTAAATGGGCATCCTTTTATTTTCCAGTTATTTGTCACTATGAAAAGAGCATGTGGATTATATTTCCTTCTTTGTTACTTCTTTGGGATATAGAACAGTAGTGGTGTTGCGGAATGAGGGTATGGACAGTTTTAGTGACAATTCCTCTCCAGAAAGGTTGGATCAATTCATAACTCCACCAACAATGTATTAGTGTCCTAGTTTTCCCACATCCCTTCCAATACTGATCATTTTTCCTTCTTAGTGATATTGGTCAATATGAAAAGTGTGAGATAGTACCTTACAATTGTTTTAATTTGCATGTCTCTAATCCTAATGCTTTTAAGCATTTTTTTCAAATAACTATAAATAGCTTTAATTTCGTCATCTGAGAATTGCCTTTTAATTCCGTTTAACAATATATAAAACAGGGACTGGCATGAATACTTGTAAAATTGACTCAATTCTCTCTTTAAATTTGAAATGTTTCTGTGATCAGAAAAACAAGCTTTAAAAATTGTTCTCCAACTTAATGCCTTCCTTTTTATCCAGATTATATATATATATATATATATATATATATATATATATATATATATATATATATATTGTATATATATTATATATATATTGATTTTATTGGTGCATATACTTTTCAATTTAATGTAAACAAAATTACCTATTGCACATTTTATAAAGTTCTCTATCTCCTCTTTGGTCTTAAATTACTCCTATTTCCATAGATATGATAGTAAACTATTTCTTATTTTCCCAACTGGCTTACAATATCACCTTTTATGTCTCAATTCTGTATCCCTTTTGGCTTTTTCTTAGTATCCGGTGTGAGATGTTGCTCTAAATCTAGTTTCTGCCATACTAGTTTCAAGTTTTAAAGCTATTTTTTATTAGAGTGCATCCTTATCTCAGAAGCTGGAATCTTTTGGATTATAAAATAGAAGATTACGATATTTACATACTGCTTATTTGCACCTAATCTATTTAACTGATCCAGCATTTTATTTCTTAGTCAATACGAAATAGTTTTGATAATTGATGCATTATAATGTAATTTTAAATCTGTTATTATCAGGTTACTTTCCTTTACCTTGTATTCCATAGTTTCCTTCATATTTCTGGTTATTTTATCAATAGTTTATTTTTCCAAATACATGTTATGAAAATTTTTCAATATTTATTCATATGCCTATTTATATTTTTAAGTTACAAAATTTCCTTCCACCCTCCCTTCCTACAACCTTCTCCTCAGTGACAGTCAAGTTAATATTGTACATAAATATTTGTGTTAAGCATGTTTTCAGATTATTCATTTTTGGCATGAGGAAATAGGATTAAGGAAAAGAAATACATAAGAGATAATTTTTTTAAAAAGTGAATGCAGTGTTCATCAGATTCTGAACGACTTTTTGCTTTGTTTTGTTTTTCTTCTGCATGGGGATAGCATTGTCTATTGCAAGTCTAATATGGTTGGTTGTCATAGTTCTCTGAACTGCTGAGGGCAATTGTATCCATCAGAGTTGATCATCTCACAGAATATTTCTTAATGTGTTCATTGTTCTCTTGGATCTGCTCCCTTCACACAGCATCAGATCCTCTTATTCATTCCATGCTTCTCTAGAGTCAGACCATTTATGGTTTCTTTTAGAACAATAGTATTTCATAACATTCATGTGCCATAAATTATTTAACTATTCCCCAGTTGATGGACATCCCCTCAATTTCCAATTATTTCCCACTACAAAATGAGCTGCTATGAATATTTTGGAACCTGTGGGACTTTTGCCATTTTTTATAATATCTTCCAGTTATAGGGCTAGAATTAGAATTGATGGATCATAGGATATGAAAAATTTTATCGCTATTTGTGCATAGTCCCTTTGTGCTCTCCGGAATGGTTGGATCACTTAACATGTCCATTAGCAATGCATTAATGCTCCAATCCTCCCTCAACCTCTCTAATATTGATCATTTTTTGTTTTTTTCAATTTACTCCATCTGATTGGTATAAGGTGATAACTCAGAGTTCTTTAAATTTGCATTTCTCTAATCAATACTGATTTGGAGAATTTTTCATATATTGTATATATAGATTTAATTACTTCATTTGAAAACTGAATATTCATATCTTTTGAACATTTATCAGTTGGGAAATAACTAGCAACCTTATAAATTTGATGTTATTTTTGATATAGCTTAGAAATAAGACTTTTATCAGTACTCCTAGTTTTGAAAATTACTTCCCAGCCTTCTACTTTTCTTCTAATTGTTTGCAGAATTGATTTTATTAGTGCAAAACTATTTTAATTCAATATAGTAAAAATCATTCATTTTGCAGTTTATAAGGTACTCTATTTCTTATTTGGTCGTAAATTTGTTCCCTTTCCAAAGATCTGTGAGATAGAGTATTTCTTGGTCTATTAATTTATCCATGGTGTTGCCCTTTATATCTAACCCATTTTGACCTTTTTTTGGTATAGGGTGTGAGATGTGTGTCTATGTCTAGGTTTTGTCCAACTATTTTCTAGTTTTCAAAACAAACTTTGTCAAATTGTGAGTTCTTATTTCAGAACCTGATGTCTTTGGGTTTGTCAAACAGTACATTTTTGTAGTTATTTATTGTGATTTCTTTTGAATCTATCCTAACCAACTGATACATTACTCTATTTCTTAAGCAGTACAAGGCAATTTTGATGACTTCCCCTTTATACTGTGAACTGTTAGAGCTAGGCCACCATGCTTTACATTATTTTTTGTCAGGACCCTTGTTGTGCTTGACATTTTGTTGCTCTAGATTCACTGTGTTATTCTTTTTCCTATGTCAGCAAAATAATTATTTGGTAGTTTGATTGGTATGGCACTGAACAAGTAACTTAATTTGGGTATAATTGGAATTTTTATTAAATTCGCTTTGCCTAACCATGAGCAATTGACATTTTCCCAATTAATTTAGATCTGACTTTATTTGGATGACCAATGCTTTATAATTGTGTTCATACAGTTTCTAGGTTTGTATTAGCAGGTAGATTCCCAAGTATTTAATGTTGTCTACAGTGAAGTTAAATAGAATTTCTATTTTTAATGTTGCTTTTAAGCTTTGTCGTTTATATTAAGAAATACTGGTGATTAATGTCCTTTTATTTTATATCCTGCAACTTTGCTGAATTTGTTCAACTATTCAAGGAGATTTTTAGATGATTTTCTTGGGTTCTCTAAGTAAACAATCATATCATCTGTAAAGACTTAAAATTTTGCTTCATCATTGCCAATTCTGATTCCTTCAATTTCTTTTTCTTCTCTTATTGGTAAAGCTAATATTTCTAATAGTATATTGGGAAAAAATGATAATGGGCAGCTTCATTTCACCCTTGATTTTGTTGAAAATGCTCCTAGTTTATCTGTATTTATTTGAAGGATAACTCCATTTATTCCTAAGCTTTCTAGTGTTTTAATAGGAATACATGTTTTATTTTCTTAAAGGTTTTTACAGCATCTATTGAGATAATCATATGATTTCTCTTAGTATTGCTATTGACATGTTCAATTATTTTGCAGGTTTTCCTAATATTGAAAGACCTGCCTACCTGGTATAAATCCTTCCTGATCATGGTGTATTATCCTACATAATAATTTGCTGTAATCTCATTGCTAAAGTTTTATTTAAGATTTTTTGCATCAGACTTCCAGTGAAAATGGCAGACAGAAGACAGGCACTGTGCTAAGGTATGCTTATTTCCTCTCAGTAATAATATGAAAAAAGCTCTTAACAGAAATCTCATTGACAAAATCCAGAAAGCAAACTTAGGAGAAGAATATTTACTAAAATGTCTCTTTCCAGGGATCTTGGATGAGCCAAGGGCAAAGAGCAGAGAGACGGTGGAGGTGGGGTGAGTGTCGGACAAATCTAAGATCAGTTACAGAGGGTTTGACTGTGGGAGCCAGGGTCCAAGGCAACAGAGTCTTTGGCCTTTGGAGCTGAGGTCTGGGAAGCCATGGTGTGGCTGGAGAGGGAGTTCTACCACAGAGAATTGCAGAGTATGACTGAACATTGATCTGATTGGCTCATGATCATGAGCTCCACACTTTCAGCCAAGCCTTCTTCCCAGAACAAGCACAGTAAAAGTGCCCCCAGCTCAGGTGTGGGCAACAGAGCTCCCTCAGCTAAATAGGCAGATTAATATTCTTGACCCAGGGTACAGCCCAATTGTACAAGGATAATTCAGATAATGCTGCTCACCCCACCCACTCCAGGCCTAGGGAAAGGGCCTTAAATCCAAACCACAGTCACTCCAGAGGAAGCAATCAGTACACCCTGCTGGCTGGCCCACTTGGAGTTATTAAACCTAGTGAGCAAAGCCTCTAGAGTATTCAAAACCAAATCAAGCCCCTGCCCCAACACAAGTTCCTAGGAAAATTAAGAAAGACCAACAGAAAGCAGGGCCCATTGAAAACTACTTTAAAATAACAGATCCTAACCTAGAGAGATTTAGAACTTCTGAGGAGAATATGAATTGTTCTCCAATCCAGAAAACCTTCCTAGAAGAAATCAGGAAGGAGTTCAAAAATCACTTGGAAAAACTGGTAAAAGAAACTCATGAGAAAATTAACACCTTGCAAGAGAAAATTAACACCATGCAACAAGAAAAAAAAAATACTTGGAAAATACATTTGGACAAATACAAAAAAAATCATTATCATTCTCTTAAATCCTCATTCGGGCAAATGTAAAAAGAAAATGATTATCAGAGAAAAAAAGTACCTGCACAAATGGAAAACTCCTTAAATAATAGAATTGACCAATTGGAAAAGGAATTGTAAAAGGTAAATGAAGAAAATTCTTGTCTTAAAAAAAAGAATGGAAACTGTGGAAACTACTGACTTCATGAGACAACAAGAATCTGATAAAGAAAAGCAAAAAATTCAAAAAATTAAAAGAAAGTGTAAAATAACTCATTGGCAAAACAACTTGCCTCGAGAATACAATCATGAGAGACAACCTAAGAATCATTGGGCTTCCTGAAAGCATTGAAGAGAAAAAAAATCCTGGATTCAATATGACAGAATTTAGTGATGGAAAACTGTCCTGATATCTTGGAACCAGAGGGCAAGAATACATCAAGTTCTTCTGGGACTGCAAAATCAAAACACCAAGGACTATTGTAGCCAAATTCCAGGACTATCAAATAAAAGAGAAAATCCTTCAAGCATCCAGAAAGAAACAATTTAGATACCAAAGATACAAAGTAAGGATTACACAGGACCTGGCTACATCAGCATTAAGGGACTGAAATGCTTGAATGAAATATTCCGAATAGTAAGGGAGATTGGAATACAGAAAGAATCCACTATCTGGCAAAACTTTGCCTTCGCTTCTAGGGGAAAAGATGGACAGTGAGTGAAATAGTAGACTTCCAACACTTCCTGTTGAAAAGACCAGAAGGAAAATAGAAAATTTTGACAACAAACATGAGAATCAAGAGAAAAATGAAATGATTAAGGCGGGGGGGCTGGTAAAGGAAAAAAAAGAGCTATCCAATAAGATGAAACTGGCTTTATTCTCAACTGGGAAAAAGATTCTCATAACTCTTGAGACTTGTAAATCTATTAGAGAGAATATACTTAGTGAGAAGTGATGGTGATTCCATGACTCATCTGTGACTCTGATAGACAGATTTAAACACACTATCTCCTTAAAGGGGGAACAGCTGCTTTGTATTAGCTAAGGATTGCTAACCATACTTTTTTCACTTCAGCAGAAGCAAAATGTATTTCTCTCCATCCTTTTACCTTTTCTTTATATGTATCTCTCTGTTTCAAATGATTTTCTTGTAAGCAGCATATTGTAGGATTTTGTTTTTTAATCCACTCTGCTATCAGCTTACATTTTATGGGAGAGTTCATCCAATTCACATTCAAAGTTATAATTGCTATCTCTTTATTGCCCTCCAATGGTATGTTCCTTCTGTTTGTATTTTTCGCCTTTTTCCTCTTTATCCATATTCCCCAGTGTTTTGTTTCTGAATACCGCCACCCTCAGTGTGTTTGCTCTCTTAAATTGACCCCTACCCCTTTTTCTCTCCCTCCCCATATCCCCCCTTTTCCCCTTTTAATGCTTGAAAGGTAAGATAAGTTTCTTAACTTGATTTAGTGTGTCTAAGTTAACATTAAGCCAAATCTGATGAGATGAAAATTCAGGTGGTTCTCACCTCCTCCCTTACTCCCCTCAATTGCAATAAGTTTTTTGTACATCTTGATGTAATGAGATTTACTCCATTCAGTCTCCTTCCAAACTCCCTTCTTCATAAAGCCCACATTTTTAAGCAAGTATTGTATTTAAATCAATCTATCTGAGTCATAGAAATATTATGAATGTCCATCACTTCTGTGTACATATATTCTTTCTAATAGAGTTACAATTTTCAATACATATATAAAACTCTTTCTCTCAAGTGGGTATATAGCCAGTTTCATCTTATTGTATAGCAATGTTTTTTTTTTTTTTTTTACCAGTCTTCCATTTCATTAAATGTCCATCTTTTTCCCTGTAAGAGAAGGCTAAGCTTTGCTGCTTAGTGGATTCTTGGCTGCATTGTAAGCTCCCTTGCTCTTCAGAATATCTCATTCCAGACCCTTCAATCCCTTAATGTTACTTTGGCCAGGTCCTGAGTAATCCTTATTGTTGCACACTGATATTTAATTTTTTTTCTGGCTGCTTACAGGATTTTTTCTTTTATCTGATAGTCCTTGAATTTGGCCACAACATTCCTTGGTGTTTTCATTTTAAGATCTCTTTCTGGAGGGGATCGATGTGTTATTTAAATAATGATTTTGCTCTCTGTTTCCATGATATTAGGGTAATGTTCCATCACTAAATCCTGTAATATTAAGTCCAGTCTTTTTTTTCTCTTCAGTGTTCTCAGGAAGGCCAATAATTCTCAGATGCTCCATTCTCTATAGATTCTTGAGGCCAGTAGTTTTGCTGGTGAGGCATTTTACATTTTTTCTATTTTTTCCATCTTTCAGTATTGTTTAATAAAATTTTGTTGTGTCATGAAGTCATTAGTTTCCATAAATTCCATTCTTTTTCTTAGAGGAGAAGATTTTACTTCCTTTAACTTTTGCACTTACTTTTCCAGTGGGTCCATTCTATTTTTGAAGGACTTTCCTAATTGCCCAAATGTAGTTTGGAGAGAATCATTTCCTTTTTGCATTTGCTCAATTGAGAATTTGAGAGAATTATTTTCTTTTTGCATTTGTCCAATTGAGGATTTGAGAGAATCATTTTCTTTTTGCATTTTCCCAATTGAAGATCTGAGTTATTCACATTTTGTAATTCCTGAATTGTTTTTTCCAAGGATTTGTTTTCTTGTTGCAAGATGCTGATTTTCTCTTGCAATGTGTTAATTTTTTTCTGGTGTGTCTTTTCTACAATTGGTTTTTAAATTACTTCCTGATTTCTTCAAGGAAGTTTTTCTGGGCTGGAGACAAATTTATATTCTCATCATCAGTGCTGATCTCTCTGGGTTAGTATCTGTCTCTTCTAAGTATTTCTCCATGGACACCCCTTTTCTCTGGCCTTTGTTCATCTTGTGTTGGGGAGGGGGAAGCTGGGTCTCAGAGGAATGCTTTTGAGAATCCTAGAGGCCTTGTTTTATTGGCTTAGAAATTTCAATGGCCAGCCAGTAGGGGTTGTTGGTAGCATTTTCTAAAGTGAGGTCCTCGGCAGCAGGGTCTGAGTTGATCTTGAAAATGGGGCAGGGCCCAGGCGGAGGAAGTTTTCTGCACTTACACAAAAATTGACCAGGTACTAGGACATAAAAACCCAATGATCATTTCCAGAAAGGCAGAAATAGTGAATACATCTTTCTCAGATCATAATGCAATAAAAATCATATGCAATACTGGGTCAGGGATATATAGACATAGACCTAATTGGAAACTGAATAACATCATTTTGAAGAATGAGTAGATCAAGCATCAATTATATGAACAAGCAACAAATTATAGGAAGAATTAATTATTTTATTATTAATTAATTTTATTATTAATTAATTATTATTAATTATTTCATCCTAGATAATGAAAATAATTATACAACATACCAAAATCTTTGGGATTCACTCAAGGCAATTGTTAGGGGATGTATTATATCTTTAAATGCTTACATGAATAAATTAGAGAAAAATCAATAAACTAAATATGCATGTAAAAAATTAGAGAAAGGACAAATTAAATACCCCCAATTAAATAGCAAATTAGAAATTTTAAAAAATAAAGGAGAAATAAATAAAATTGAAAGCAAGATAATTATTGAATTAATAAATAAAACCAATATCTGGTTTTACAAAAAAAAAATAAAATTCATATACCTCTGGTCAATTTGATTTAAAAAAAGTAAGCAGAAAATCAAATACTAGTATCATAAATGAAAAGATGAACTCACCAACAATGAGGAAGAAATTAAAGTAATAATTTGGAATTATTTTGCCCAATGCTATGCCAATAAATTTGACAATCTAAGTGAAATGGACAAATATTTACAACAAGATAAGTAGCTCAGATTAAATGAAAAGGAAATTAAAAACTTAAATAACCATATCTCAGAAAAAAAATTCAAAAAGCTAGTATTGAACTGCCTAAGAAAAATTCTCTAGGGCCAGATGGATTCACAAGTGAATTATATCAAACATTTAAGGAACAGTTAGTTACAATTCTTTATAAATCTTTTCAAAAAATAAGTGAAGATGGAAATCTGTCTATCTCTTTCCATGACACCAATATGGTGCTGATGCCTAAACCAGGAAGAGTTAAAACAGAGAAAAAAAATTATAGACTTATCTCCCTGATGAATATAGATGCAAAAATCTTAAATAAAATCTTAGCAAAAAGATTGCAACAAGTTATCACTAGGATATTACATTATAATCAAGTAAGATTTATCCCAGGAATGCAGGGGTGGTTCAATATTGGGAAAACTGTTACTATAATTAATTATATCAATAACATACCTATCAGAAATCACGTGATCCTATTAATTGATGCTGAAAAAGCTTTTGATAAAATACAGCACCCTTTGCTACTAAAAACACTGGAGTGTGTAGAAATAAATGGTTTGTTCCTTAGAATAATAAACAGTATTTATATGAAACCTTCAACAAGCATTATACGTAATGGCAATTGACTTGAGGCATTTCCGATAAAATCAGGGCTGCAACAAGGATGCCCATTATCACCACTACTATTCAATATCGTATTAGAAATGTTAGCCTCAGCAATTAGAGAAGAAAATGAAATCGAAGGAGTTAGAATAGGAAAGGAGACAAAACTCATGTTCTTTGCAGAAGACATAATAGTATACCAAGAGAATCCCAAAAAGTCATCTAAAAACTATTAGAAATAGTTAGCAACTTTAAAAGAGTAGCACAATATAAAACACACCTTCATACATCCCCAACTTTTTGATATATGACTAGCAATATATAGCAGAAGGAGCTAGAAAGAGAAATTCCATTCAAAATAACCTCAGACAAAATAAAATACCTGGGAGTCTACCTGCCAAGGCAGACTCAAAACATTTTTGAAAACAATTACAAAACTCTTCTCATGCAAATAAAATCAAATTTAAATACCTGGGAAAACATCAACTGTTCATTGATAGGTTGAGCTCATATAATAAAAAATGACAATTCTACCAAAATTACTTGTTTAAAGCCATGCCAATCAAAATTCCAAAAAATTACATTAATGAGTTAGAAAAAGTTGTAAGTAAATTTATATAGAGAAATTAAAAGTCAAAAATTTCCAGGGATTCAATGAAAAAAAGTGCACAAAAGGTGGCTTAGCCTTACCAGATCTAAAATTATATTATAAAGAATCAGTCATCAAAACTGTCTAGTATTGACTAGGAAATAGAGTTGTGGATCAGTCAAATTGACTAGGTGCAGTAGCTGAAAATGATTATAGTAATCTGCTGTTTGATAAACACAAACACTTCAGCTATTGGGATAAAACTTCGCTTTTCGATCAAAACTGTTGCAAAAATTGGAACTTAGTATGGAAAATAAACAAGATTAGGCTAACACCTCACACCCTATTCAAAGATAAGGTCCAAATGGATACAGGATTTAGAAATAAAAACATTGCAAGCATACTAGAAGATCAAGGAGTAGTTTACCTGTCAGATCTATGGAAAAGGACACAGTTCATGACCAAGGAAGAGATAGAGATCATCATTCAGAACAAACTAGATAATTTTTACTGTATTAAATTTAAAAGGTTTTGCACAGACAAAACCACTGTAACCAAGATCAAAAAGAATGTAGTAAATTGGCAATTTTTGCAACTAGTATTCATGGCAAAGTACTCATTTCTAAAATATACAGAGAACTGAGTCAAATTTTGACAAAAACAAGCAATTGCCAAATTGACAAATGGTCAAAGGATATACAAAGGCAATTTACTGTTGAGGAGATCAACGCAATTCTTAGTCATGTGAAAAATTGCTCCTAATCATTATTTATTAGACAAATTTAAATTGAAGCATCTCTGAGATACCACCTTACATCTCTCAGACTGGCCAATATGACCAGAAAGGACAGTGATCAATGTTGGAAAGGATACAGGAAATCTGAGAAACTAGTACATTGTTGGTGGAGCTGTGAACTCATCCAAACTTTCTGGGGAGCAAATTGGGATTATGCCCTAAGGGTAATAAAAATGTGCATACCCCTTGACCCACCAATACCATTACTGTATCTATACCCTGAAGAGATGATAAAAAAGGGTAAAATATCACTTGTACAAAAATATTTATATCACCCCTGTTTGCAGTGGCAAAAAATTGAAAAATTAAGTGAATGTCCTTCAATTGGGGAGTGGCTTAATAAACTGTGGTATGTCATAGAACACTATTGTTCTATTAGAAACCAGGATGGATGGGAATTCAGGGAAGCCTGGAGAGATTTGCATGAACTGATGCTAAGCGAGATGGGCAGAACCAGAAAAATATTATACACGCTAACAACAACATTGGGGAGATGATTAAACCTGATGGACTTGATCATCCTTTCAGTGCAACAAACAGGGACAATTCTGAGCTATCTGCAATTGAGAATACTATCTGTATCCAGAGAAAGAATTATGGACATTGAACAATGACCAAAGACTATTACCATCAAATTAGAAAAAAAGCATTGTATTGTAATGTAATTTTTCTATCTCATACTTTATATTTCTTCCTTAATTACATGATTTCTCTGTCATCACTTTCACCTGAGATCCATATATAACATGGAACCAATATAAATGCTAACTGAATGCCTTCTGTGGGGGGTGGGGGGAGGGAAGCAAGAAGGGGGAAAATTGTAAAACTGAAAATAAATTAAACCTTTCTTTTAAAAAAGGTGGGGAATGGTAAAGTGGCTGTCAGATGAAGAAAATTGAATGGGGTGAATCACATTCCATAAAGCTGTACAAAGAACCTTCTGCAATAGAGTGAAAGAAAGGAATAGGTGAGAACCAATTGAATATTACCCCCATTCCATTAGGCCAAAAGTTAACATACACACATTCAGTTAAGTTGATAAACTTATCTTAACTTTTAATTATTAAAAGAGGAGAGGGGGTGGGAAGAGGAAAAGTGGAATGAAGAAGGGACAAAAGGAAAGGGGAAAGAAAAGGCAGAGAGTTTGGATACAAAGGAGAAAGCACATTACACATTGAAGGATGTGCTATTCAGAAACAAAGTACTGGAAAATATGCATAAAGTGAAGGGGGGCTATATAACCAGAGGGAAGATAGCATGGAGGGCAATAAAGTGTCAGTAATTATATCTTTGAATGTGAATGAGATGAACTCTCCCATAAAACATAAATGTATAGCAGACAGTATTAAAAACCAGAATCCCACAATATTCTCCTTACAAGAAATTTATTTGAAGCAGAGATACCTATAGAGTAAAGGTAAAAGGCTGGAGCAAAATATATTTTGCTTCAGCTGAAGTGAACAAAGCAGAGGTGGTAATTTCAATCTCAGACAAATCAGCTGCAAAAATGGATCTCATTAAAAGAGATAAGGAAGGAAATTATATCCTTCTAAAAGGTGGCATAGACAACGATGCAATTTCAATACTAAATATGTATGCACCAATTGGTGTAGCATCCTCATTTTTAGAGAAGTTGAATGAGCTACAGGAAGACATAGACAGCAAAACTCTCCTGGTGGGAGAACTTCAACCTCCCACTCTCAGATTTAGATAAATCTAACATTAAAATAAACAAGAATAAAGTTAATAAGGTAAATAGAATATTAGAAAACCTAGACATGATAAATGTTTGGAGTAAGTTGGTTGGGGATAGAAAAGAGTATAATTTTTTCTGCATTACATGGCACTCACAGAAAAATTGACAATGAGCAAGGGCATGAAAACCTAACAAGCAAATGCAGAACTGTGGAAATGGTAAATACATCCTTCTCAGATCATAATGCAATAAAATTCATATGAAATAATGGACCAAGGGAGAGATAGAAATAAAACTTATTGTAAATTAAATAAACTCATTTTAAAAATGAGTGAATCAAACATTAAATTACAGAAAGAATTAGTGGTTTCAACCTACCTAATGATGATAATGAGACAACAGACAAAAATTTAGGGGTACAGCCAAAGCAATTGTCATGGGAGAGATTATACCTTTAAATGCTTATAGGAATAAATTGGAGAAAGAGGAACTCAATGAACTAAACATGAAACTAAAAAAAAATTAGAGAAACAGCAAATTAAAATGCCCCAATTAAATACTAAATTAGAAATTCTAAAAAAACAAAGGAGAAATTAACAAAATCAAAATCAAGAAAACTAATGAATTAATAAAATCACAAAGAGTTAGTTTTATGAAAAAGCTATAAAATTGACAAAACTATAGTTAATTTCATTTAAAAAAGAGTAGAAAACAAAATTACCAATATCATAATTGAAATAAGGTGAACTCACCACCAATGAGGAGGAAAGTAATAATTATTTTGCCCAAATGTATGACAATAAATTACATAATCTAAAAGAAATGGATGAGTATTTTCAAAAATATAAGTTGCTCAGGTTAAATGAAGAAGGAATCAAATACCTAAATAAACCTATCTAAGAAAAAGAAATTCAACAAGCCATTATTGAACTCCCTATGAAAAAATCTCCAGGGCCAGATCAATTCAAAAGTAAATTCTATCAAACATTTAAGGTGCATTTTGTTCCAATTCTATATCAACTTTTTGCAAAATAACTGTTGACAGAACTCTCCCTAAATCTTTCTATGACATCAATATGATGATAATAACTAAACCAGGAAAAGAAAACAGAAAAAGAAAATTATAGATCTGTCTCCCTAAGGAATGCGGAGGGGAAAAAAATCTTAAGCAAAATCTTAACAAAGTGTTTACATTAAATTATCACTAGGATAATGCACTATGAATAAACAGGATTTATTCCAGGAAAGCCTATTTCATTCAATATTAAAAAAAAACCTGTCAGAATAATTTCCTATATCAGTAATAAACCTATCAGAAATTATATGATTATACCAAGAGTTGCTGAAAAAGCCTTTCACAAAATACAATACCCATTCCTACTAAAAACATTAGAGAGCATAGGATTAAATGGATTGTTCCTTAGAATGATAAGTACTATCTACCTGATACCATAAATAAGCATTACATGCAATGTGTATACGTTAGAGGCATTCCCAGTAAGATTAGGGATGAAACAAGGATGCCTATTATCACCATCACTATTCAATATTGTGTTAGAAATGTTAGCTTCAACAGTAAGAGAAGAAAAAGAAATTGAAGGAATCAGAATTGGGGAGGAAGAAACAAAACTCGCCCTCTTTACAGATGACTGAATAATATATCTAGAGAATCTTAAAATATAATCTAAAATTTATTTGAAACAATTAGCAACTTTAACAAAGTTGTAGGATATAAAAGAAACCCTCATAAATCCTCAACATTTCTGTATATTACTATTAAGACAGAGCAGCAAGATATAGAAAGAGAAATCCCATTTAAATAATTTCAGACAATACAGAATACTTTGGAGTCTACCTGACAAAGCAGTCTCAGATACCCTATTAAAAAAAGCTATAAAACACTTCTCTCATCAATAAAATCATATATAAAAAACTTGGCAAATATCAATGGCTCATAGATATGTTGAGCTAATATAATAAAAATGACAAAACTACCAAAAATTAACTACTTGTTTAGTGCCCTACCAATCAAAATTCCAAAAAAATTACTTTAATTAGTTAGAAAAATTTGTAAGTAAATTTATATAAAGACATTAAAAGTCAAGAATTTCCAGGAATTTAATGAAAAGAAGTACAAAAGATGGTGGCTTAGCCCCACATTATATATATAATATATATATGTGTGTGTGTGTGTGTGTGTGTGTGTGTGTATATACATACATATATATATATATATACATATATATATATATATATAATTATATTATAAAACATCAGTCATCATAATTGCCTGGTATTGGCTAAGAAATAGAGTGGTGGATCTGTTGAACAGATGAAATGCAATAGCAGGAAATGATTATAGTAATCTGCTATTTGATAAACCTGAGGAGTCCAACTTTGGGGATAAAAGCTATCTCTTTGATAAAAACTGTTTGGAAAATTGGAAGCTAGTATAGCAGAACTTTGTATTAGACAAACACCTCACACTCTATACCAAGATAAGATCACAATGGATATAGGATTTAGACATAAATGACAATATTATAAGCAAACTAGGAGATCAAGGAATTGTTTACCTGTCAGATCTATGGAAAGCGAAGCAGTTTATGACCAAAGAAGGGATAGAAAACATCATTAAAAACAAACTGGATAATTCTGATTACATAAAATTGAAAAGCTTTTCCAGAGACAAAAGCACTGTAACCAAGATCAATAGTAATGTAATAAATCGGGAAACAATTTTTAAAACTAACATTTCTCACAAAGGACTCATTTCTAAGATATATAACTGAGTCAAATTTGTAACAAACCCTAACCATTCCCCAGTTGACAAATGGTCAAAGGATATGTGGAGATTTACAAATGAGGAAATCAAAGTGATCCATAGTCATAAGAAAAATGGTTCTAAATTATTACTTATTAGAGAAATGCAAATTAAATCATCTCTAAGGTACTACCTCATACCTCTCAGACTGGTCAATATGACCAGAAAGTACAGTGATCAATTTTGGAAGGGATGTGGGGAATCTGGGACACTAATGAATTTTTCTTGGAACTGTGAATTCATCCAACTTTTCTTGAGAGCAATTTACAATTATGTCCAAAGGGAAATAAAAATGTGCATGCCCTTTGGCCCAGCAACACAACTACTGGCTCCATACCCTGAGGAGATCATGAAAAAGGG
Source organism: Macrotis lagotis (assembly GCF_037893015.1). NCBI lineage: Eukaryota > Metazoa > Chordata > Mammalia > Peramelemorphia > Peramelidae > Macrotis > Macrotis lagotis. Next base: position 760,754,737 of record NC_133658.1, read on the forward strand.
CAAAAACATCACTTATTCAAAAATATTCATAGATGCTCTGTTTGTGGTGTCAATGAATTGGAAATTGAATGAGGGGCAGTTAGATGGTACAGTAAATAGAGCCCTGGTCCTGCAGTCAGGACCTGTAATCTTATTCAGTGTCAGGCACTTAATAATTATGTAGCTATGTGACATTGAGCAAGTCACTTAACCCCACTGCCTTGCAAGAAAAAAGAAAGAAAGAAAGAAAGAGAAAGAAAGAAAGAAAGAAAGAAAGAAAGAAAGAAAGAAAGAAAGAAAGAAAGAAAGAAAGAAAGGAAGGAAGGAAGGAAGGAAGGAAGGAAGGAAGGAAGGAAGGAAGGAAGGAAGGAAGGAAGGAAGGAAGGAAGGAAGGAAGGAAGAAAGAAATTGAGTGAATGTTCATCAATTAGAGGATGGATGAACAAATTATGGTATATATAAGTTATGGAACACTATTTTTCTATTAGAAATCAGGAGCTATGGGAATTCAGCTAAGCCTGGAGGGATTTGTATAAACTGATGCTGAGTGAGATGTGTAGAACCAGAACATTGTACACCAAAGTAGCAAAATGGTGTTGATGACCAATGTTAATGGACTTTCTCACTTCATAAATTTAACAATGAGGGGCAATTTGGCGAGAATATCAACTGTAAAGGGTATTACCTTTATTTTAAAAATACGACTATTATCTTATTATATAATTTTGCTATCTCATATTGTATTTTATTTTTCTCATAAGGATATGAAATCTCTCTCAACACATTAAACTTAGATCAATGTATATCATCAAAACAATGTGGAGACTCAACAGACTGCCCTCTGTGAGGGGTGGGGGGAGGGAAATGAGTTAAAGGGAAAAATTGTGAGCTTAAAAAATAAATAAATAAATAAATAAATAAATAAATTTATAAAAAGGAGAGAAAAAGATTTTTGCATCAATGTTCATTAGGGATATTGGTCTATAATTTTCTTTGTCTGTTTTGTTTCTTCCTTTTTTAGTAATCAGTACCATCATGGTGGTGTCATAAAAGGAATTTCACAAAACTCCTTCTTCTCCTATTTATTTAAAATAGTTTGTGTAGAGTAAGAATTATTTAATCCTTAAATGTTTAGTCAGATTCACTTGTAAAACCATCTGGATATTTTTGACCTTTTGTTCTTTCATATGAATTTAGATACTATTTTTATTAGTTCAATTAAGTAATTTTTGGCAGTTTGATTGGGTAGGACAATAATTAATGTAATTTACATAATTGCAATTTAAATTATATTTACTTGGCTTATGCATGAGAATTTGATATTTGTCCATTTATTTTGATCTGATTTCATTTGTGTGAAAAGTTTCATACAGTTGTATTCCAGTAGTTACTGAGACCACCTTGGCAGGTAAACTTCCAACTATTTTATGTTTTCTGAAGGTAATTTAAATGAAATTTCTCTATTGAGTTTTGTTAATAATAAACAGAAAAGTTTATGATTTATGTGACTTCTAAATATATCCTTGCAACATTGCCCAAGAGGCTAATTATCTCAAAGAGTTTTTAAGATGATTTTCTAGGATTCTCTAAGCATATCATCTTAGCAACTGCAAAGAGTTAGAGCTTTGGTAATTCCTTCCCAATTCTAATTCCTTCAGTTTCTTTTTATTCTCTATTTGCAATAGCTAAAATTTCTAAAACAATATTGAATAGTAGTGTTGATAACGCAGATCTTATTGGGAATACCTCTACCTTATCTCCATTAAAAAATAATTGTTGACTGATGCTTTATAATATAATTTTAGATAGGGTAGGGCTAAGCCCCCCTTCTTTTGCACTTTTTTCATCAAATGTCTGGAAATTCTTGACTTTTTATTTATCCATATCAATTTATTTACAACGTTTTTCTAACTCATTAAAATAAATTTTTGAAATTTTGATTGGTAGGGCACTAAACAGGTACTTTGTTTTTTTTTAAAGAATTGTCATTTTATTATATTAGCTCTACCTATCCATGAGCAGTTGATGTTTGTGCAGTTATTTAAATCTGATTTCATTTGTGTGAGAAGTTTTTTATAATTGTTTTCAAAAATTTCTGAGTCTGCCTTGGAGAAATAGACTCCCAGGTATTTTATATTGTCTGTTGTTTCTTTGAATGGGATTTCTCTTCCTAGCTCTTCCTGCTGTATCTTGCTAGTCATATGTTGAAAAGCTTAGGATTTATGAGGGTTTATTTTATATCCTGCAACTTTAATAAAATAGCTAATTGTTTCTAGCAGGTTTTGGATGATTTCTTGAGATTCTCTAGGTATAGCATCATGTCATTTTCAAAGAAAGTTTTGTCTCTTCCTTCCCAATTCTAATTGCTACAATATCTTTTTCTTCGCTAATTCCTGAAGCTAACATTTCTAATACAATGTTGAAGAGTAGTGGTGATAATTGGCATCCTTTTTTCACCCCTGATTTTATTGGGAATTCCTCTAGCCTCTCCCCATTGAATATAATGCTTGTTGATGGTTTCAGATAGAGACTGCTAATTATTCTAAGGAGCAGTCCATTTATTCCTAAACTCTCTAGTGTTTTTAGTAGGAATGGGTGCTGTATTTTATGAAAAGCCTTTTCAGCATCTATTGATATGATCATATAATTTCTGATAGGTTTGTAGTTGATATAATTAAACTAACAGTTTTCCTGATGTTAAACCAAATCTACATTCCTGGGATAAATCCCACTTGATCATAATGTGATCCCATAATGTTATCCCAGCGATAACTTGTTGTAATCATTGTGCTAAGATTTTATTTAAGGTTTTTATATCTATATTCATCAGGGAGATAGGACTATAGTTTTCTTTCTCTGTTTTAACTCTTCCTGGTTTAGGTATCAGCACCATATTGATGTCATAGAAAGAGTTAAGCAGAGTTCCATCTTCCCCTATTTTCCCAAAGAGTTTATATATAATTGGAACCAATTGTTCCTTAAATGTTTGGTAGAATTCACTTGTGAATCCATCAGGCCCTGGAGATTTTTTCTTAGGGATTTCAATTATGGCTTGTTGAATTTCTTTTTCTGAGATGTGGTTGTTTAGGTATTTAATCTCCTCTTCATTTAACCTGGGCAACTTATATTTTTTGTAAATACCCACCCATTTCACTTAGATTGTTGAATTTATTGGCATAGAGTTGGGCAAAAAAATTTCAAATTATTACTTTAATTTCCTCCTCATTGTTGGTGAGTTCACCATTTTTGTTTATGATACTAGCAATTTGATTTTCTTCTTTTTTTTAAATCAAATTAACCAGAGGTTTATGAATTTTATTGGGTTTTTTCATAAAATCAACTTTTGATTTTATTTATTAATTCAATAGGTTTTTTTTTGCTTTAATGATATTACTTTCTCCTTTAATTTTGAGAATTCATAATTTGGTATTTAATTGGGGATTTTTAATTTGTTCTTTCACTAGTGTTTGTAGTTGCATGTTTAGTTCGTTGATTTCCTCTTTCTCTAATTTATTCTTGTAAGCATTAAAAGATATAATATATCCCCTAACAGCCGCTTTGAGTGAATCCCATAGGTTTTGGTATGTTTTTTCATTATTGTCATTATGTAGCATAAAATGATTATTTTTTCTATAATTTGTTTTTTGATCCACTCCTTTAAAATGAAGTTATTCAATTTCCAATTGCTTCTGGGTCTATATCTCCCTGACCCAATATTCCTTATTATATTACTATTATTGCATTGTGATATGAGGAAGATGTATTCACTATTTCTGGCTTTCTGCAGTTGATCATTAGGTTTTTATGTCCTAGTACATGGTCAATTTTTGTATAAGTGTCATGTACTGCAGATAAAAAGGTATATTCCTTTCTATCCCCATTCAGCTTCCTTCATAAGTATACCATATCTACTTTTTCTAACATTCTATTTACTTCCTTGACTTCTTTCTTGTTTATTTTATGAGTCAATTTATCTAGATCTGAAAGTGGGAGGTTGAGGTCTCCCACTAGTAGAGTTTTGCTGTCTATGTCTTGCTGTTGTTCTTTCAGCTTCTCTCTCCTCAAAGAATTTGAATTCCATCCTATTGGGTGAATATATATATATATACATACACCTGTATGTACAGTATTGAAATCACTTGATTGTTTATGATACCTTTTAGAAGAACATAATTTCCTTCCTTATCTCTTTTTAATGCTATCTATTTTTGCAGCTGCTTTCTGTGAGATAAGGATTGATTTTTCACTTCAGCTGAAGCAAAATATATTTTGCTCCAGCCTTTAAGTTTACTCTTTATGTATCTCTCTGCTTCAAGTGAGTTTCTTGCAAGCAGCAACCAGAGGTTGGTTTTTAATCCACTCTGCTATTAGCTTACATTTTACTTTATTTTATTTTTTAGTTTTTTAGGATTTTTCAAGGCAAAATGGGGTTAAGTGGCTTGCCCAAGGCCACACAGCTAGGTAATTATTAAGTGTCTGAGACTGGATTTGAACCCAGGTACTCTTGACTCCAGGGCTGGTGCTTTATGCACTGTGCCACCTAGACACCTATTTTCTTACATTTTAAGGGAGAGTTCATCCCATTCACATTCAAAGTTATAATTACTGATTCTTTATTGCCCTCCATGCTATCTTCCCTCTGTTTGTATTTTTCCTCTTTACCCACTTATCCATTTCCCCCAGTATTTTGTTTCTGAATACCACCCCCATCAGTGTGTTTGCCTTCCTATATCCACCCCTCCCTTTTCTTTCCCCTTTTGCTTTTTTCCCTTTGCCTTTCCCTTCCTTTTGTTAATTCCCCTTTTTTTCCATCCCCCTCCCTTTCTCTGTCTGCCCTCCCCTTTTCCCCTTTTAATACTTGAAAGGATAGATGTTATTCAAGTTAACTGAGTATTTAAGTTGACTTTAAACCAAGCTTGACAAGAAGAATATTCATGGGGCAGCTAGGTGGCCTTGGAGTCAGGAGTACCTGGGTTCAAATCTGACCTCAGACACTAAATAATTACCTATCCGTGTGGCCTTGGGCAAGCCACTTAACCCTTGAAAAATCTAAAAAAAAAAAGAAGATTTAGTTGTTTCTCATGTCCTCCCTTCTTCTTCCCCTCCATTAGCATAGGTATTTTGTACCTCTTAGTGTAATGATATTGACCTCATTCAATCCCCTCCCTCCTCCTGTCTCCTTGTCTCTTTTATTAAGGAGGTAGTGTTTTTAAAATCATTCTATCTGAATCATAGAAAATTCTGAGTATCTGTCACTTCTAGCTAAGTACAATGGACCAGTGGAATAGACTAGGTGCAATAGCAAGAAACAATTATAGTAATCTTCTCTTTGATAAACTCTAGGAGTCCAGCTATTAGAATAAAAACTCTCTCTTTGATAAAAACTGCTGGGAAAATTGGAAGTTAATATGGAAGAAACTTAGATTAGACCAACAGCTCACACCCCATTCCAAGATAAGATCCAGATGGATACAGGATTTAGACATAAAAAACAATACTGTAAGCAAATTAGAAGATCAAGGACTAGTTTACATGTCAGATCTATGGAAAAGGGGAGCAGTTTATGACTAAGGAAGAGATGGAGAACATCACTACAAACAAACAAGATGATTTCGATTACATTAAATTAAAAGGTTTTTGCACAGATAAAATTTCTAACAAAGGATTCATTTGAAAATATACAGATAACTGAATCATATTTAAAAAAAAGCATTCTCCAGTTGACAAATGAAATGGTCAAAGGATATGCAAAGGCAATTTACAGATGAGGAAATCAAGGCAATCTATACTCATATGAAAAATTTCTCTCAATCATTTCCTATTAGAGTAATGCAAATTAAAGCTTCTCTGAGCTACACCTCACACCTCTAAGCTGGCCAGTATGACTAGAAAGGATAATGATCATTGTTTGAAGCATTGTGGGAAATCTGGGATACTATTACATTGTTGGTGGTGCTATGAACTCTTCCAGTCTTTCTGGAGAGAAAATTAGAACTATGCCCAAAGGGCAACAAAAATGTGCATACTCTTTTATCCTGCAATACCACTACTGGGACTATATTCTGAAGAGATGATGAAAAAGAGTAAAAACATCACTTGTACCAAAATATTCATAGCAGCCCTGTTTGTGGTGGCAAAGGATGGACATGCTTATTTCTTCAGTGCAATAATCAGAAACAATTTGGGGTTGTCTGCAATGGAGAACACTGTCTGTATCCAGATAAAGAACCATGGAGTTTGAGCAAAGTTCAAGGACTATGCTCTTTAATTTAGAAAAAAAAAACTGCTATCTTATTTTCTGATCTTGTTATCTGTTATACTTTATGTTTCTTCTTTAAGGATATTATTTCTCTCTCGTCACATTCAATTTGGATCAATGTACAAGATGGAAACAATGCAAAAACTGACAAATTGCTTTCTGGGGGGGTGGGGGGAGGGAAGGGAGATTGGGAGAAAAATTGTAAATTTCAAAATAAATAAAATCTTTAAAAAATAATTATACATAGTTTTCCATAGATACTGATTATCATTTAAAGAAGCACTTCATTTATTCCTATGGTCTTTAGTGTTTTTATTAGAATGGATGCTGAATTTTGTCAAAAGTTTTTGTAAGCATCCATTGAAATAGTAAAAGATCTTGTTATGATGTTTTTGTTTTGGTCAGCTATGCTGATAATTTACCTAATAATTAACCAACCCTGTATTCTTAATCATATTGTGTTATTCTAATGTTAATTTGTAATAATTACTTTACTAATATTTTATTTACATTTTTTGTTTCCATGCATGCAGGGGTCCAATCTCTGCAGGGTCCTTGGAACTGGCCAATTGAGTTGAGTCAACATAGGGGTAAAGGAAGGAGCAGGTTGACTAAATTTCAGCTGCTTGGATTTATTTTTGTCATCTCAGAATCATATCAAACAAGCAAACTAAAATCATTTCCGTGGATACAAAACTGTACAATTTTCCTCATTAATCATATAGCTCATATGGCTACAAGTTTGATTATCTAACATGTAGTTAATTTTCTTGCCCCTGCTCAGACCATGATGACCTCAAGCTACCTGTTGCCTAGTTTGTTGCTGCATAGTAAAGTTATTAATTAAGCAGAACTTTCCTGATAATATTCTTTGATATAATTTGTTTAATGGAATGCTTTTATGTTTTTGTGCCACACATGTAATGTTTTTCGATATGCTCCCTTGACAACCTATATTGAGTGTAGTTATGTTTGTCCACCCATCTGTTGACTCCTTCAATAACCAATTTTCCTTTCAGCCCTTGTTGGTAGACACTACGGTTTCTATGACTTTTTATTCTTTCCCAATAAACTAAGGCTGTTAGAGTTCACATATCAGTCATCTATGGTAACTATTCTCTCACCATCTTTATCATATATTCCTATGCATGATAAGAGGGGCAAAACTGTTAATTTCCCTGGAATTCTATCTGACCCATCGTGTATATGTTTTCCCTGTATATATTCTGACATCTCCCTGGAACTCATATAGAAGATGGAAATGCTGATCCATCAGGCAGTGTGACTGCCTTGAGTCTTCTTGCTGTGACTGTGTCAAACAGCTTAGAGACCCTGGCTCCCAACAACATATATATTAGGGAAATTTTTCAATAGTTTTCTTGATTCTGACTTTTCCTGGTTCAGTTATCAATACCACACTGGTGTCATAAGAGGAATTTAACAGAAATCCTTCTTCACCTATTTTTAAGAAAGTTTATATAGATTTGGAACTAATTGGTCTGTGAATGTGTGGTAGAATTCACTTGTGAATTCATCTGGCTCTGGAAATTTTTTCTTTGGGGATTTCCTTGATGACTTTTTCAATTTCTTTTTCTGAGATGGTGTTATTTAAGGATTTAATTTCCTCTTATTTTAACCTGAGCAATTTATATTTTTGTAAATAATTATTCATTTCATTCAGATTTTTAATTTTATTGGAAATTAGCAAAATATTATTATTTTAATTTCTGCCTCATTGTTGGTGGATTAATCTTTGTCATTTTTGAAAATGCAATTTGATTTTCTTCTTTAGTTTTTTTTTATTAAATTGGCCAAATGGTTTTCTATTTTTTAAATAAACCAATTCTTATTTTCATATTGTGGTTCAATAATTTTCTTAATTTTGATTATATTTATTTCTCCTTTGATTTTCAAAATTTTTAAATTGTTATGTAATTAGTTATTAAAAATTTATACTTTCTCTAGTTTTTTTAGTTTCATGTCCAATTCATTGATTTACTCTTTCTTTGTTTATTCGTGTAAGCATTTGGAAATACAATTTTTTTCCCTAATTATTGCTTTGACACGTTTTATTATATTGTCTGTTTATTGTCATTGTCTTGGATGAAATTATTTTTTCTTTGCTTTATTTTTGACCCGTTGATTCATTAAAATTAAATTATTTAGTTTCCAATCAATTTTAAATCTATTTCTCTATGGTCTTTTATTACATATGATTTTTGTTTCATTATTATTTGAAAATAATTAACTTAATGTGTCTTACTTTCTGTATTGACTATGAGGATTTTATGCCCTAATACATGTTCAATTTTTGGGTAGGCACCATGTACCAGAGAAAAAGAATGTATTTTCCTTTCTATTCCCATTCCATTTTCTCCTGAGGTCTATCATATATAATTTGTCTGACATTTTATTTATTTAACTCCTTAACTCCCTTACTGCTCATTTTATTTTCTGATTTTTCTAATTTTGAGAGGAGGTATAAGTCCTCCACCAGTATAGTATCTGAGGTTAAGAATTTCTTAATTGACTCATCCAATTTCAGAAAAAATGTATATATGTCTGAGTTGAGATGTAAAGTCAGGTCTGCTTTCCTCTAAAACTTTGACTTTAATTTCTATGCCATGCTGTCCTGAAAGTCTGTTGGATGTATAAAATCAAACAAAAAAAAGCCACAAAAAAGAGAAAAAGCATTAACAAGCATAATATATTAAAAACCAGTTTAGGCTAAATGGAAAAAGCAACACAAAAGGCAAATGAGGAGAAGAATGCCTTAAAAAGCAGAAAAGGAGATTAAAAATCTCTCTGAAGAAAGTAACTCCTTCAAATGCATATTGGAACCAAAGAAAGCTGTTGACTTTGCGAGAACTCAGGAAGAAATAAAACTATCCCCCCCCAAAAAAAAAAAACAGAAGAAAATATGCAATATCTCACTGGAAAAACAACTGACCTTGAAAGCAGACCCAGAAAAGATAATATAAAAATTATTGGACTACCTTAAATTCATGACCAGGAAAAAAAGCATAGACTTCAGTTTTCAAGAAACAAATCAGCAAAATTGCCCTGAGATGCTAGAAGCAGATGCAAATAGAAATTGAGGGAATTTACCATTCATCTCCTGAAACGGATCCCAAAAGAAAATCTTGCAGGATTATTATAGCCAACTCCCAAACTCCCAAGTCAAGGAGAAAATACTAAAAGGTGCCAGAAACAAGCAATGGAACTACTGTGGCTCTATAGTCAGTATTACACAGGATCTGGCAGTATCTACATTAAGGGCTCGTAGGACTTGGAATATGATATTCCAGAAGGCAAAAGGTCTTGGTTAACATTCAAGAATCAGCTACCCAACAAAGCTGAAAATCCTCTTTCCAGAATGGTTGGATCAATTCACAAGTGTACCAACAGTGGTTTGCTATCCCAGTTTTCCGACATCCTATCCAACATTGATCATTTTCCATTTTTATCATCCTAGTCAAGCTGGTAGGTCTAAGTGGTACCTCATAATTGTTCGCATATCTCTCATCAATAATTATTTGGAGCATTTTTCATCTGATTAAAAATAATCTAATTTAATTTAAAAATTATTTAAATAATATTTTATTCATCTAAATTTAATTAAATAATTTAAATAAATTTCATATTTAATTAAAATTATTTAAATAATAATTTAATTAAATTTCTTCAATGAAACCTGCCTGTCCAAATCATTTGATCATTTATCAACATGAGAATTACTTGTATTCTTGTAATTTTCCTTAGTTCTCTATCTATTTTAGAATGAGTACTTTTATCAGAAAAAACTACCTGTGAAAATTGTCTCCCAGCTTTCTGTAATTCCTTCAGATCTTGTCAGTGTGGCTTTTGTTTCTGCAAAGCCTGTTTAATTTAATGAAGTTAAAATCATCCATGTTGCAATTTATAATATTCTCTATATATTTTCTGTTCATAAACTTCTCACATCTTCATAAATCCAACATATAGTTAATTCTTTCTTTTTGTACTAATTGGGCTGTTATCACATTTATGTCTAAATCCTCAACCCATTTCTTTGGGATAGAGTGAGAGATGTGGGTCTATGCCTATTTTGTCCATTCTATTTTCCAGTTTTCCTAGCAGTTTTTGTCAAATAGTAAATTTTTATCTCAGATGCTAATGTCTTTGGGTTATCAAACACTAGAATGCTATAGTCATTTATTATACTGTTTCTTTTGTACCTCATCTATTTTACTGATCCACTACTCTCTTTCTTATCTAATACCAGACAGTTTTGATGACTGCTGATATATAATACATATGTTTAGAAATGGGATAACTAGGCTACTTTCCTATGCTCTTTTCATTAATTCCCTCAGTATTCTTGAAGTTTGTTGCTCCAGATGAACTTTGCTATTATTTTTTCTAGCTCTGTTAAATTGTTTTGGTAGTTTTATTGAAATGGCACTGAATAAGTAAATTAATTTAGGACAATTTTTATTTTTTATTATATTATCTCAGTCTTACCAATGTGCACTTGATGTTTTTTTCCAGTTTTTTAAATCCGACTTTATTTGTATGAAAAGTGTTTTGTAATTTTGTTCAAATAGTCTCTGGGTTTGTGGTGATCCTAAATTTTGAAGCATATTCAGTCGTTATGCCTGGTGATCAAGTAGCAGTACAGAAAGGATCTTCTCATCAAGTATGATTCTTCATTGAGTTGAGTTTGCATGATTATCTGCTTAGCCAGAATTCCATGTATAATCAAAAGACATAATTCATTCCCTGGCTGTTCTCTATACTTATCATACTGCATCTCATTGATCATCAGATTTTCTTTGTTTTTTGATTGTATTAATTTTGTATTTTAACTATAAAAAGAAATGCAATTAATTCTTAGGTCTCTAAATTTTTTACCTTTAGAAGATAAATACACCTGCTTTAGGACATGTCTTTTAATATTAATTTCCAGGATCATGTCTGAAGATTAGTTTCAATGGAGAGAAGTCATGGTGAGAATACTAAAAGCTTTGGGAGGGGCAGCTAGGTGATGTAGTGCATAGGGCACTGGCCCTGAAGTCAGGAGTACTGGAGTTGAAATCCGGCATCAGGCACTTAATAAATACCTAGTTGGTTGGCCTTGGGCAAGCCACTTAACCCCATTGCTTTGCAAAAACACCTAAAAAAACCCTTAAAAGCTATAGGAAAATATTTCAGGCTGTTCTACAATAATAACTATTTCCTACTACAATAAAAAAGCTGAGAAAATTGCTATTTGTTTTTATATTGTCTTCACTTCCAAATGCACTTCTCTCTATCGTTAATGTAATTTTAAAAGGGAAAATAAAAAAGAGAAAAAACAATTGAAGAAAAGTCAACTTATATCCCATAAATGAGGTCTCTTACTTGTGCATAAGAGCTATTATTCATGTTCCACAGGGCCAGGTTTCTTTATCATTATCAATCAATTTCTTATTTTTATTGTTTTTTCTTTTTCATTATATGATGCAATATAGTATTTTAGTATTTTGCATATTTTGCTTTTGCTCTTATTTCTGCACCATGAATCAATTAATGTCTTCCCATGTTTCTTAGAATTCTTCATATTTGTCATTTTAATAGCACAATATTATTTTGTTACATTATGTAACATAATTTATGCAGTCTTCTCCAGTCAAGGAAAAGCTATTTTTCTCTGTTCTCATAAGAACAGAAGAAATTAGTATAAAATTCTCTTTGCATATAGGATGTATATATCTTTAAGGCTCCATCTATTTTTTTAAATCTAATTAGTAATGGGTAAAACACTTTTAAAAGTTCTGAGGATAGGTTATGAAGATATGCACACACTACAGGGGAAGAAAAAAAGACGTGAAGGGATGATTTTAAAAATACTTTCTTCTTTAGTATTGTTAACTATCAGAAAAACACTAAAAACTGTTTTAGAACATAAATGACTCTCCTTTTCACTCAAAGACATACACACAGAAAAGAAACCTGAAATGTCTAATGAGATAATTAGGTTTAATGACCTCCAAAGTTTCTTCTACTATGGATCTATGATTCTATAAAAAAAAAGAGTCTAAAACAGCCTGATAAGAATAACTGAAATGTCCTTTTGCTTCAGTAAAAGATTGGGGCTACCCCCTGAGATCAGATTCATACAGGAAAGCTTGTGACTTGGAAGCAAACTTTTCCTGTGCTAGAATCTCCCTGCTAGATGTTGATAACTTCATATACTCAGGGTTTCAGTTCAGACAAAAATCTGAATTTTCTCAATGAAGTCTCAGAATAATTTTATGCATTGAATTCCATCATGGGTAATGCTCCTGTATCGCCCAGGGTAGCTCTTTAAGTGGAAATTGTAAAGATTAAAAATGGAATGAAAGAACTCTTAAATTCTGAAAAAAATTATATTTGGTAAGAAAGATTGTCCAACATTTCAAGAAGTTCAGAATACATATGAAACAGGAAATTAATATATCTAACCTAACTTTTTTTCATTTTCCCTAAGAAAACTGCTCTTTTCAATTTAACTCTCTCAGGGAGACCACCATTTCAAAAAAGTTTTTAGTGTTTTTCTGATAGCTAACAATATTGAAGCCAAAGTGATGGGTAGAAAAATGATTATAAATGTATCTTTGTTTCCCCAGTGTTTATGTTTAGCCTGCCCATATTTCTCATCTGACCTATGTTGCAGGGTATGGAGTATGGAGGAGGTATAAGGGAATTGGATAAAGTGTAAGGACTATACTCTGTCCAATTTGAAAAGTCAGAGAGCCAGATAAATGGACATTGTTGTTTGCCTATCATTCTGGAAAAGGACCAATGGCATCTTGACATAAAAATGAATCTGATTTATGTGAGGCAGGGCTCCCACTCTTTGCTAGAGTCTTTTGGAGCCCAGTGGTAAGACTTCAGATAGGATAAATGGTGATTGCTGTCAATAGATAGGTATAGTAAGCTGTAATAAACAAAGGGCACATACACTTTTCTATTTAAAATACTATATATAGATTAATTTATTTGTGCATTAAAATGCCACTGGGAGATAGGAATTAAAGTAACTTTTCCCATTTTACAACTGGGAAAAATGGATATTCAGATATTAATTGACTTAGACAACTTGTGTCTAAGACAGAATCTGAACTCAAATTTTGCTAAATGAACCAGCATGAATCAGGTCACTGTAACTTGATAAACGCTACCTTTTTTAATTTAAATTTATTTTTTATTAAAGATATTATTTGACTCTTACATTTTCCCCCAATCTTGCTTCCCTCCCCCCTCCCCCCCACAGAATGCACTCTTTCAGTCTTTACTTTGTTTCCATGTTGTACCTTGATGCAAATTGGGTGTGATGAAAGATAAATCATATCCTTAAAGAGAAGTCTAAGAGGTAACAAGATCACACAATAAGCTATCTGTTTTATTCTAAATTAAAGGGAATAGTCCTTGTACTTTGTTCAAACTCCACAGCTCCTTATCTGGATACAGATGGTACTCTCCTTTGCAGACAGCACAAAATTGCTCCTGATTGTTGCACTGATGGAATGAGCAAGTCCTTCAAGCTTGAACATCACTCCCATGTTGCTGTTAGGGTGTACAGTGTTTTTCTGGTTCTGCTCATCTCACTCAGCATCAGTTCATGCATATCCCTCCAGGTTTCCCTGAAATCCCATCCCTCCTGGTTTCTAATATAACAATAGTGTTCCATGACATACATATAGCACAGTTTGCTAAGCCATTCCCCAATTAAAGGACATTTACTGGATTTCCAATTATTTGCCACCACAAACAGGACTGCTATAAATATTTTTGTACAAGTAATGTTTTCACCCTTTTTCCTCATCTCTTCAGGGTATAGACCCAGTAGTGGTATTGCTGGGTCAAAGGGTATGTACATTTTTGTTGCCCTTTGGGCATGAATCCAAATAGCTCTCGAGAAGGGTTGGATGAGTTCACAGCTCCACCAACAGTGTAATAGTGTCCCAGATTTCCCACATCCCTTCCAACAATGATCATTATCCTTCCTGGTCATACTGGCCAATCTGAGAGGTGTGAGGTGGTACCTCAGGGAAGCTTTAATTTGCATTTCTCTAATAATTAATGATTTAGAGCATTTTTTCATATGGCTATGTATTGCTTTGATCTCCTCATCTGTAAATTGCCTTTGCATATCCTTTGACCATTTGTCAATTGGGGAATTGCTTTTTGTTGTAAAAATATGACTCAGTTCTCTGTATATTTTAGAAATGAGTCCTTTGTCAGAATCATTAGTTGTAAAGATCATTTCCCAATTTGCTACATTTCTTTTGATCTTGGTTACATTGGTTTTATCTGTGCGAAAGCTTTTTAATTTAATGTAATCGAAATCATCTAATTGGTTTTTGGTGATGTTCTCCAACTCTTCCTTAGTCATAAACTGTTCCCCTTTCCATAGATCTGACAGGTAGACTCCTCCTTGATCTTCTAATTTGCTTATAGTATTGTTTTTTTTATGTCTATGTCCTATAGCCATTTGGATCTTATCTTGGTAAAGGGTGTTAGATGTTGGACTAATCTAAGTTTCTTCCATACTAACTTCCAATTTTCCCAGCAATTTTCATCAAAGAGGGAGATTTTATCCCAAAGGCCAGACTCTTTGGGTTATCAAACAGCAGATTACTATAATCATCTCCTGCTTTTACAACTAGTCTATTCCACTGGTCCACCACTCTATTTCTTAGCCAATACCAAACAGTTTTGATGACTGGTGCTTTATAATTTAATTTTAGATCTGGTAGGGCTAAGCCACCTTCTTTTGCACTTTTTTTTCATTAAGCTCCTGGCAATTCTTGACTTTTTATTTCTCCATATGAATTTAATTACAATTTTTTCTAACTCATTAAAGTAATTTTTTTGCAATTTTGATTGGTAGGGCACTAAAGAGATAATTTAGTTTTGGTAGAATTGTCATTTTCATTATATTAGCTCTACCTATCCATGAGCAGTTGATATTTGCCCAGTTATTTAAATCTAATTTAATTTGCATGAGAAGTGTTTTATAATTGTTTTCAAAAAGATTCTGAGTCTGTCTTGGCAAATAGACTCCCAAATATTTTATATTGTCTGAGGTTACTTTGAATGGGATTTCTCTTTCTAGCTCTTCCTGCTGTTTCTTGCTAGACATATATAGAATAGTAGAGGATTTATGAGGGTTTATTTTATAACCTGCAACTTTGCTAAAATTGCTAATTGTTTCCAGTAGTTTTTTAGATGATTTCTTGGGATTCTCTAGGTAGACCATCATGTCATCTGCAAAGTGTGAGAGTTTTGTCTCTTCCTTCCCAATTCTAATTCCTTTAATTTCTTTTTCTTCTCTAATTGATGATGCTAACCTTTCTAACACAATATTGAATAGTAGTGGTGATAATGGGCACGCTTGTTTCACGCCTGATCTTATTGGGAATGCCTGTAGCCTCTTCCTATTGAATATAATGCTTGTTGATGGTGATAAATGCTACTTTTAAGGTCCTTTCTTCAGTGAAAACCTTGCTTTATCCTTATCAGAGTTTTTGAACTGAGCCACTTTGGTTAATAGAGTATGGAACTTAGATGTATTGGAAAGGGCCCTGGTATCAGATGATTTGACTTCACATTATGTCTGTGCTTAGAGCTGTACAAGTGTGACTATAGCCAAGTCATGTAAGCCATTGAAGTCTCATTTTCTTCATTAATGCAAATAAAAAGATGAAGCATAGCAGATAGCAAACTTAATTCATAAGCAGGAATATGTAGCTTTAAATACTACCTCTGATATAGATTGTCAGTTTTTGGAAAAGTTATATTGCCTCAAGATAATTTTCCAAGACTCCGAGTTGCAGAACAGTTGGTTATTTCCTCACTGCAAATTCTTATAATGAATGAAGTATAGGTGGAAACTAACATAAAAATCAAACCAGAAAAACAAAAACCCAAAACCACTTCTCTTTTTGAAATAAGAGGTAATTTTTAGGGTCTTTTCTAGCCTTACTTTATGAATATAAATTCTTGGCCTGGCATATTCTGCAGGAAAGTATTTGAGTTCAATTATTTTCTCCCTCTAGCTTCAATGGAGTATAAGCTCTTTGTGAATGACATCACTACTTTGTTTGGATATGATCTTTCATTCACAATGCAAATCATACACTGTACAGTTTGATGAAAGGTAACCAAGAAGTCTGCTATAGAATTTTACTAGGACATTTTTCTTCACAGTGCACAGTACTAGTAGTATTCCAGGAAACAATATAACAGGTACTCTATGTAAATTACACTATAAATATAAATGAAGACCTTGGAGACACAATCCTATTCACTAGATATTACATCAAGTAGCACCTGAGGAAGATGGAATTGTTAGCATACTTCCCAAAGTGCACACTAGGGAAATCAGAAAACAACTCAGACTTTAGAGGAATTGAATTGAGCCTGTAATTGATTCTGGTGGGAGGTCAAAAACTGAGGTTTATCCAGTCATTTGAATGACTATATAATATTCTTTCATTAAATAAAATTTCTGAATTTCAATGGCTAGTTTTCAGTAATCTTGAAATACTGTGGCATTGTAGGATTTAGAACTAGTAGACAGAAATTATCTGGATGATCTTTCAAAGTTACGAGCTTTGAATCTCAATTATGGAGTTGGATTTTACTTTAGAGTAGCCTATGTGTTGGACTTCCAGCTAAGATGGTGGAGAGAAGACAAGACACATTATTGAAGTCTCCTAATTTTCCTTCATATATAATATGAAACAAACCTCTTAAGAGAAATCTGATCTACAAAACGTAAGAAAAGCCAAGAGAAGAACATCTACCTCAGGATTTGTCTTCTAAGATCCTGGGTGAGTCTGGGTGCAGAGGAAGTATTCTGCTGGGAGCACAGAACCCAGTGAGAGTCTGGGAGCCTGGATTAGCCTTTGATTAGCCTTATTAGTGGTGGGGCTCCAGCCTGAGAGCCTGAGTGTCTGAGAACTGGACTGGCTTGATCAGTAATGAGGCAAGAGCTTGGTCAGCCACAGGGACTTGGGTCAATTAAGGAGTAGATGCATTGGTTGTGTCCATGACAATCTGGTGCTTGCAGGCAGAGCTGGAGGGAGATTTCTGGTGCAGGAGAACTACAGACAAGGATCCCAGGGCCAGTCCTGTCAGGAAGAACTCAGAGTACATACCTTCATTTCAGCTGAAGCCTCTTCCCAGAACAAACACATTAAGAACCCACCTCTGCCCCAGGCTAAGATGTGAGCAACAGAACCACCTCAGGTGTAAATATAGAAAGTGATTACTTCTCCACAGGTTATAGTCTACCATTCATCAAAGATAAAAGTATTCAACTACTCCCTCCTGGCCAAGGGTCACAGACACTCCAGACAGCACCCCCTATTGGCCAGCTGGATATACTACACTAAATGAGTCAATTGTCTAGCACTCCCTACTTGCCAGCTGGAGATATTATACTCCATGAGTAAAGCCTCTAGTGATGCCAACAGCAAACCTCTGTGAACCAGCCTCTCCCCAATAGTGGGTCTTAGGATAATAAAGAAAGACCAGCTTGAAGGAGAATCAATAGAGAAATTCTTGGAAGGAAAATATACTAACTCAGAGAGACTTAGAAGCTCTGAAGAGAATATGACCACAGAAAGATTTTTTTGAAGAAATAAGGAGAGAAAGTCAACAGTTTGCAAGAAGAAAACAATTCTCTCAAACCTCATTTGGTAAAATGGAAAACTCTTTCAAAAATAGAACTGACCAACTGGAAAAGGTCTTGCAAAAGGTAAATGAAGCAAATTCTTCTCTTAAAAAAATAAGGGAGTCTGTGTAAGCTAATGAATTTATGAGACAGCAAGAGTCTGTAAAACAAAACCAAAAAAAAACTAAATAAATAGAAGGAAATATAAAATACCTTATCAGCAAAAGAAGTAAGCTTGAGAATAGATTGAGAAGAAACAATCTGAGAATTATATGATTTCCTGAAAACATTGAAGAGAAAAAAACCTGGACTTATTATACAGGATTTAGTGATGAAAAATTGCCCTGATATCATGGAACCAGAGGGCAAAATACTTATTGAAAGAATACATGGACCCCATCTGGAAAGAGATCCTAAAAGAACACCAAGGAATGTTTGTGCCCAAATTCCAGTATTTTCAGATAAAAGAGAAAATCCTGCAATCAGCCAGAAAGAAACAATTTAAATACCAAGGAACCACAGTAAGTATTATGCAGGACCTGACTACATCCACATTAGGGGATCAAAGGGCCTGGAATTAGATATTCCAAAGAGCAAGGGAGCTTGGAATGTAGCCAACAATTCAATATCCAGCCAAACTGAGACTTCTCTTCCAGGGAAAAAGATGGACTTTGTTTTTAGATATTTCAAGGCAATGGGGTTAAGTAGCTTGCCCAAGGCCATATGGCTAGGTAATTATTAAGTGTCTGAGGCTGTATTTGAACTCAGGTACTCCTGACTCCAAGGCTGGTGCTCTATCCACTGTGCCACCTAGCTGCCCCATTTTTTTTTAGAGAAAAGATGAACATTTAATGAAATGGGAGACTTCCAACAATTCCTTATGAAAAGACCATAGTTAAATAGAATATCTGGACATCAAACAGGAGGTTCAAGAAACACATGAAAAGGTTAAAAAAGGAGGGAGAGGAATTACTATCCAATAAGATGAAACTGGCTATATTGCAGCTTGGGAAAAATATTCTCATAACTCAGAGAGACTGTACTTAGCCAAGATTGATGGATACTTATGATTTTCTGTGACTCAGATAGAATGATTTAAAAACAATATTTCCTTATAAAGGAGGAAAGGAAGGAGACAGGAGGGTAGCGGAGATTAAATGTGGTAAATATCATTTCATTAAAGGTATAAAATTCTTATTGTAATAGAGGGCAAGAAAGGAGGAGATGAGAAACACCTGAATTTCCCTCACATAAGAATTGGCTTCAAATTAACTTACAAAAAAAACTCAATTAGAATCATTTTACCTTTCAAATATTAAAAGCGTTAAAAGGGGGGAGACAGATACAGGAAGAGGGAGAAAATATGGAACTAACAGAAGGAAGGGAAGGGAAATGTGAAAAAGGGAAAGGGGAAATAAAGGGGAGTGGGGTGGATATAGGATAGCAAAGACACTGAATAAGGCAGTATTCAGAAACAAAATACTGGTGAATATTGATAAAGTGAAAAATGGGGAAAAGACAAAAAGACAAAAGATGGCAAGGAGGGCAATAAAGAGTTAGAAAATATAACTTTGAATGTGAATGGTCTGAACTCTCCCTTAAAATGTAAACAAATAGTAGAGTGGATTAAAAACTGGAATCCTACAATATGCTGCTTACAAAAAACTTATTTGAAGCAGAGAGATACATATAGAGCAAAGGTAAAAGGTTGGAGAAAATTATATTTTGAATCAGTTGAAGTGAAAAAAGCAGGGTTAGCAAAGCAGCAGCAAAATTAGATATCATAAAAGAGATATGGAAGGAAACTAAATTCTCCTAAAAGTTATCATAGATAATAAAGTGATTTCAATACTGAATGTATGCAACCATTGTGATAGCATCCAAGTTCTTAGAGGAGAAGCAGAAAGAGCTACAGGAAGACATAGAGAGCAAAACTCTATTAGTGGGAGACTCAATCTGCTCACAGATTTGGACAAATCAAATCATAAAATAAACAAGAACAAAATTAAGGAGGTAAATAGATTGTTAGAAAACTTAGATATGATAGACTTATGGAGAAAACTGAATGGGGATAGAAAGCAATATACTTTTTTTTCCTGCAGTACATGGCACTAACATAAAAATTGACCCTGTACTGGGGCATAAAAACATAATGATCAATTGCAGAGAGGTAGAAATAGAGAACACCACGTTCTCAGATCATAATGCAATAAAAATCATATGCAATAGTGGTCCAGCGAGATATATACCCCAAAATAATTGGAAATTTAATAAACTCATTTTAAAAAATGAATGAATTGGGTGGCTAGGTGGTGCAGTGAAGGATGGCTAGGTGGTGCAGTGAATGGCGGCTAGATGGTACACTGTCCTTGGAGTCAGGAATACCTGGGTTCAAATCTGAGCTCAGACACTTAATAATTACCTACCCATGTGGCCTTGGGCAAGCCATTTAACCCCATTGCCTTGAAAATAATCTAAAAAATAAATGAGTGAATAAAACAAAAAATTACCGAAGTAATTAATTATTTCATCCTAGATAAGGACAATAATGAAATAACATACCAGAACCTATGGGATTCACTCAAAGCAACTGTCAGAGGATATATTATATCTTTAAATGTGTACTTGAAGAAATTAGAGAAACAGTAAATCAATGAACTAAATATGAAACTAAAAAAATTAGAGAAAGGACAAATTAGGAACCCCCAATTAAATACCAAATTAGAAATTCTAAAAATTGAAGGAGAAATTAAAAAATCAAAGGCAAAAAATTATTGAATTAATAAATAAAACCAAGATTTGATTTTATGAAAAAATACAATAAAATTGGTAAACCTCTGAGCAGTTTGATTAAAAAGAGAATGAAGAAAATCAAATTGCTAATATCATAAATGAAAAAGGGGAACTCATCACCAATGAGCAAGACATTAAAGTAATAATTTGGCATTATTTTAATCAAATCTCTGCCGATAAATTTGACAATCTAAGTGGAATGGACAGAAATTTGAAAAAAATATAAGTTGCTCATGATAAATGAAGAGCAGATTAAATACCTAAACATCCCTATCTCAGAAAAAGAAATTCAACCAGCCATCAATGAATTCCCTAAGCAAAAAATCTCCAGGATCTAATAGATTCACAAGTGAAGTCTATCAAACATTAAAGAAACAGTTGATTCAAATTCAATATAAATTCTTTGGAAAAATAGGTGAAGATGGACCTTTACCTATTTCTTTCTATGCCACCAATATGGTGCTGATACCTAAACCAGTAAGACTTATAACAGAGAAAGAAAATTATAGACATATCTCCCTGATGAATATAGATGCAAAAAACTTCAATAAAATCTTAGCAAAACTATTACAAGAAGTTATCTCTAGTATAATAAATTATGATCAAGTAGGATTCATCCCAGGAATACAGGGTGGGTTCAATATTCGGGAAATTGCTAGTATAATTAATTATATCAATAAAAACCTGTCAGAAATCATAACATTATATAAATAGATGCTGAAAAAGCTTTTGACAAAATGAAGTACGCATTCCCATTAAAATTACTAGAGAGTGCAGGAATAAATGGATTCTTCCTTAGAATAATAAGTAGTATCTATCTGAAGCCATCAACAAGCATTATATTTAATGGGGACAGGCTAGAGCCATTCCAAATAAGATCAAGGATGCCCATTATCACCACTACTATTCAATATTGTATTAGAAATGCTAGTTTGAGCAATAAGAGAAGAAAAGGAAATTGAAGGAATTAGAACAGGGATGGAAGAGACAAAACTCTAAGTCTTTGCAGATGACATGATGTTATACCTATAAAATCCCCCCAAATCATCTAAAACTGACTGGAAGCAATTAACATCTTTTCTACATATGATTTGCAAGATACAGCAGGAAGAGCTGGAAAGAGAAATACCATTCAAAGTAACTGCAGGCAATATAAAATACCTGGGATTCTATTTGCCAAGGCAGACTCAGAAACTTTTTGAAAACAATTACAAACAACTTCTCACACAAATAAAATCAGATATGAATAATTGGACATGTCTCAACTACTGATGGATAAGTGGAGCTAATATAATAAAAATGAAAATTCTTAAAAAAACTAAACTACCTGTTTAGTACCCTACCAATCAAAATTTCAAAAAATTACTTTAATAAGTTAGAAAAAGATGCAAGCAAATTTATATGGAGAAATAAAAAGTCAAGAATTTCCAGGGATTCAAAAGAAAAAAAGTGCAAAAGAAGGTGGCTTAGCCCTAGCAGATCTAAATTTATACTATAAAGTATCAGTCATCAAAACTGTCTGGTATTGTCAAAGAAATAGGGTAGTGGACCAGTGGAATAGACAAGGTGCAATAGTAGGAAATGATTATAGTTATCTGCTGTTTGATAATCTCAAACTTTTATCCCAGGTATTGGGATAAATTTCTCCTTGATAAAACCTGCTGAGAAAATTGGAAGTTAGTATTGAAGAAACTTAGATTATACCAACACCTCAGACCCTATACCAATATAAAA
Organism: Macrotis lagotis; assembly: GCF_037893015.1. Lineage (NCBI taxonomy): Eukaryota > Metazoa > Chordata > Mammalia > Peramelemorphia > Peramelidae > Macrotis > Macrotis lagotis. The sequence goes on from NC_133658.1 coordinate 760,777,188, forward strand.
TTCAAATAAAGACAGGATTTATACATAAAAAAAATTATAAGCAAACTAGAAGATCACGGAGTAGTTTACCTGTCAAATCTATGGAAAGGGAAACAGTATATGACCAAGGAAGAGATAGAGAACATCATTTAAAACTGAGCATACCCTTTGATCTGGAAATAACACTGCTGGGTCTATACCCTCAAGCAATCATGGAAAAGGGTAAAAAAACATCACTTCTGCAAAAATATTCATAAGCAGCCTTGTTTGTGGTGACAAAGAATTGGAAATCAAGTTAATATCTTTCAAATGGGGAATGGATTCACAAACTGTGGTATATGTATTTCAAGGAACACTATTGTTCTAGTAGAAAACAGGAGGGTTGGGATGAGCAGAACCAGAAGAACATTGTATACCCTAACAGTAACATGGGGGGTGATGATCAACTTTGATAGACTTGCTCATTCCATCAGTGCAAAAATCAGGGACAATTTGGGACTATCTGTGATGGAGAATACAATCTCAAAGAAAGAATTATGGAGTTTGAACAAAGGCCAAGGACTAGTCCCTTTAATTTAGAAAAAAAAACCTTTGATATCTTATTATGTAATCTTGCTATCTCATATAAAACAAAAGCAAAAAAACCCAAATAGAAGAAAATGTAAAATACCTAATCAGCAATTTATCTCTAATCACATTGAATTTGGATTAATGTATACCATGGAAGCAATGTAAACACTGGTAAATTGGAGGGTGCAGGGAGAGATGTAAGACTAGGTCTAAAATTGTAAAACTCAAAATAAATAAAATCTTCAAAATGAAAAAAAATTAGTCTATGTAGTCTTACACTAAAATTATTATGGTTCTCCTCATTTTGATGAAAGAGATTTTTTTTTCTAAATCATTAATCCAAGAATAAGACTGTAATGATCTTTATATAGTTAAACTAGTCCTGATTTCCTACAAATTTTCATTTTATGGTGAGAATATTTTTCAAGATTCATTTTCACAATCACCTATTATCAATGAATCTAGATGATTTTAAGTGCCAGACAAACAAGAAAACAGCATGAAAATCTAAATTTCTCAAGATACAGTAGGTGTCAATAAAAATAGTTAGAATGTATATTTCAAAAACAATTTTTCCTTAAAATCTTGATCCAAGACCCCTAATTATAGGATATCTTCATAACACTTATTTCTTCTCACCAGTCTCATTGCTTTTTTCCCAGTTAATATTTTATTTTATTTTTCCAATTATGTTTTGAAAATTTTTTCAACATTAATGCACATGCATATGTGTATTTTAAGTTACATGATTCCCTTCCACTCTCTGTCCCCTCACCCATAACAAATGCTCATTTGAATATTGTACATACAAATTTGTGTTTAATATGTTTACAGATTAGTCATTTTCTGTGAGGAAATTCTCATGAGGAATTAGGATTATGATAAAAGAAAGAGAACTATGAAATAAAAAAGAAAAACATAAAAGAAAATTTTTAAAAAGTAAATGTTTTCATTCATATTCTGTAGGGATTTTTTGTTTTGTATTGCTTTTCTTCTTGCGGATGTGAATAGCATTCTGAATTACATTGACTATATCAGGTCTCCAAAGATTGTCCCAGCTCTCTGAACTGCTGAGAGGAGCTGCATCCACCAAGGTTCATCAATTTGCAATATTGTCATTAATATGTACAATGTTCCATGGTTCTGTAATTCATTCTATGCTTCTCTAGAGTCCGACCATTCATGGTTTTTTTTAATAGAACAATAATACTCCATGATATTTATATACCATAAGTTGCTCAGTCATTCCCCAGTTGATGAGCAGGCCCTCAATTTCCAATTTTTTATCTCCTCAAAAAGAGCTGCTATGACTATTTTCAACCTTATCACTTGAAAGTGCATCAATGTGAACTCTTTCTGTCAGATCATAAATAAAAGATAAATGACCTGTATTGAAATTTCAGTTAAAATTTGAGGAATTACAAAATTCAAAAGATGAAGAATTCTTATGCTTTATTTTAAGAAAATGCTTGGCAAGAGTATAGATCCATTAAGATAAAGGATGAAGGCTGTCTTGTTTCACTATGATTTGAATACACTTAAAATTTAGAAATTAAAAGGACTTAAACATCTTGTTCAGGAGTTCTTAACCAGTATTGTATGGGGGGACGTGAGAGAGGCATGAATTCTTATGCAATCTGGGCAAGTCTCTATGTCCTGTCTCAGAACAATAGTTCTCAATGCTTAACAGAAATACATAGGATACAAAGAAACCATTTATATTGAAAAACAGTTATCAAAATTACTTTGGAAAAAATTCATGGACATGTGATGTAATCTACATTCATCTTATAAATGAGAAAATTAAGGCCTTCAAGAGGTTCAATGTTCTGTCTAGAGTCATACAGTTTGTAAGAAACAAAGATGTGATTCAAACCCAGTTATATCTAGAACTTGTTCCTCTCTTTCATGCTCTTTTTTGTTTATCTTGTTCTACTTACCTTAATTATCCTAATAGTTATCAGACATATGATTGCCCTTTATATCATACCTCAAATTCTTCCTACTTTCCCTATAATTACTGACAATCACCCTTCTCTTTAAAAAAGAAATAAAAAGAAAAAAAGTGAGTTAATGATTGAACAAAATAGATGATAGATAGATAGATGGAGACAGACAGAGAGAGAGAGAGAGAGAGAGAGAGAGAGAGAGAGAGAGAGAGAGGATACATAAACAAATTTGACTTCTCTTGCACATGTAAACACACTGTGTGGAGCTTTCCACAGAAATTATTGAAGATGTGGTCCAGTTAACTAGACTTCAGTTGTACTCCCCTAAATCTTTAAGTTTATGGAGGATTGTTATATGGTATAATCTTACCCTGAAAAGAGATTTGTGACTCACGCTCAACATAGTGTAAGAGTGTAAGAAGACTGGAAAGATCATAGAGGGGAAAGAGGCTAATTTTCCATTTTTATATTTCTTTTAAACTTATACAAAACTGTTTCCTCTAACCAATGTGGTTTTTTTGCCAATACTACCTCCTTTTATCTCAGATAAATGTTTCTTTTTTGAATTTGTATGCTAAGGCATTAGAAGAATATAGTCCTGTGAAAAATATTGATTTATTGTTTATGAATACTTGTTTGTCCATTTATTTGACTTCTGAATATGATTTGCTTTGTCAGACAACATGATTGCAATGTCTGCTTTTTGATTCCTATGCTAGGAAAAACTTCCCCATATCTCGTTAGTTATATTTTCTATGAATTTTGGTTTTTATTTTTTTCATGTATGCATCATATTGTAAGCTTCTTTTTACTTATGCATTCTTTTGCTCTTTTCCCCCATTTTTGGGGATTGTTTAATCCATTAACATTTAAAGTTAAAAGAAATAGGCCTTTGTTTTCCTTCATCTATTTCTAAATATTTTCAAGATACTACTTTTTTCTCTGATGATATAAGCACAGTAGTACATTCCTTGAATTAATTTAATAATTTTAAGGCAATCCTGTTGCTACTGACTGATCCTCCTCTCTCATTGTTACAACATTCCCTTGAGATTGCCTTTATTAATTCCTTTTCTCTCCTCCTTTTATCTGATTATAGAATTTTCTCTTCCCACCTCTCAATTAGTTAAGCATATTTCCCCTTCCCTAAGACCTTTGAACTAGACCACTTTATTAGTTTTTTCACTAATTTTTTCTCCTTTTTCCCAGAAGGATTTCACTCCCTTTATCATCTATCCTTTCTATCTATTCTAGAAAATGACTCTGATTCATAGCTCTAATAATTATCTGGTTCCTCTTTTGTCTCTGTATTCATCATGAAATGAAAGTTTTGAAGGTATCCATTCTGTTTTCTTCCCTCTGGGTGTTTCTGCCTGCCTCCTTGCCTAATAGTA